>NC_088906.1:2202606-2426771 GCF_037157495.1 Lathamus discolor
TTCACTGTCTAGTGTAGTAAATAGGATCGACATCTTATGCTAATGACTGTCTCGGATGAGCATCACTGCACGGGGAAAACAAGAAGCCCAAGTTTGGGGCTGACTTTTTGCCTGTGTTTTGGGGGATTTATCCCTGTGCTCCAGCCGTCCTTCTCTTCCCGTTTTTCGCCATCGCCTCCCCTCTCTACCAAAGCGTGAGAAATAAAAATTCCACTTCCCCTCATCCCGCATTTCATCCTTTTCCCCCGCCGGCCTCCCTGGCACAGGCTCTGTCTCCTCCACCCCTCCGGCCTTGTCTCTTCACGAAATCAAAACTAAAATTTAAGGGAAAAAAACAATTTAAATGGCCTCAACCTAATGGCCACAGCAACGCATTTATCTTTCAAATACCCATTTTTAGTTTTCTCCCAGAAAAGACCGTGAAATTTAGCCTTCATAGAGCAAAAATAGCCCACAACATATATATTGTATCTTTCTGCCTGGAAAAACGAGGGGCAAAAGCGAATTAAAAGGTCTCCTTGTGCTTCTGCAGGTTGGAAAAACACATCCCGTCATGGCTCAGTTTTTCTGCTCAACCGAATTTCACCCCAAGTTGGTTGGGAGCTGTAAGGAGTTGCGGTGACTCGAACAAGAAGTTAACTGCCGGGGCCGAAAAGGAAGTATTTAGGATAAATATATAGATACATGACACGGGGAATAAAATAGAGACAGGCTTTGAAAATCCCACAGAATGGTTATTTCGGGCTATATATCACTGAAACCTGCCCCAGCTACTTTTTCTGATGTGGAAAATGCTTGCCTATAGACATCTTGTAGATAAAGAAGTGTACAATATTCCTCATAGATATGTAAGTGTACAAGACAGCTTATAGATACACTAGCGTAGAAGACACCTCTTAGACACAGAAGTGTTAAGGGCACCTTCTAGATATCTATATAAGAGGGTAGTAAAAAGGAATCCGCAGGAGCTGGGCAAAAAAAGAGAAATATTAACATGGGAAAGAGGTAAATGGATGGGAATAAAAATGTCTACGACACTTCAGCTCATCCAATATACAAATCATCCAGGGCAGGTTTCAGTTTTAAAGACGGCAGGTCCCAGCCCCGGTGCAAGGAATAGTTAAATGCCTGGGATATCATGATATTTTTCCCCAGCTTTGCCAGCAGAGGATCTTCTCCTCCTATTAGACTAATGTAAACTGATGCCTGCATCCTTTGTAAGGCAAAGGTTTAGTCCCCAACTTTCAGGAAGCTGGCTTCGTCCTCCAGCTCTGTTTTGAGGGAGAAGTTGGCGTTTTGCACTGTAATTCCCTTGGAGGACTGAAAACCCCCAACAACTGTAACAACAAACCGGTTAATGGTCTAGAAATCACGACTCTTGAGCAAATCACAATTGGAGAGCCTGCAAAGCGTGATCTCACTCATTTAATGTTCCTTGTAAAGGAAGGGAAAGTGGTGAGGAGGAAAGGGAGTTTATTAAACCCACGGCGGGTCCCACTGTGGGCTGAACCAGCTCCCTGCCAGGCAGCAGCCTTCCCCCAAAGCGGAGGCGACAGGAGACACGACGTTTTGCTGGATATAATTCTTAAACACCCATAAACACGAGGGTTTCCCCAACGTGCTGCTCCACGTAGGCGAGGCAGGCAGTAAGCTAGGACCCAGCGGTGCTGGAGGAGACTGTGGGATGTGTGTGCATACACACACTGTGTTGGCTGTCAGTGGTTTAAGAAATAATATTTTGGCAAAGGCTTTAGAAGCTGCTTCTGCTGCTATCAACAACAACAACAACAACAACAAAAAAACCAAACCAAACAACCCCCCCCGCAAAAAAAACCCAAAATCGCCTTTCTTTTTAAGACCAAGCACTTCCATAACAGACAGAAATTGAACCAGGGAGAGTTATACTCACCTCTGCACTGAGCGCAGGGCTGCGAGAGCAGAATTCCCCCTCCAGATTAGGAAGCTATTCTTTTAAAAGATGTGTTAGAGGAAATAAAAATAAAAATTACATATGCAAATGGGCGTGAGCTATTAAGAGAAAACATGAAAGAAAAAATACAGGAAAGAAGGGAAAAATAGAAAGAAAACCGTAAAAGGAGAGAAAGAAAGAGAGAAGGAGAAAGAAAAGAAAGAAGAAGAAAGAAAGAAAAGAAAGAAAGGAAAGAAAGAAAGAAAGAAAGAAAGAAAGAAAGAAAGAAAGAAAGAAAGAAAGAAAGAAAGAAAGAAAGAAAGAAAGAAAGAAAGAAAGAAAGAAAGAAAGAAAGAAAGGAAAGAAAGAAAGAAAGAAAGAAAGAAAGAAAGAAAAGGAGAGAGAAAGAAAGAAAGAGAGAAGGAGAGAGAGAGAGAAAGGAAGAAAGGAAGAAAGGAAGAAAGGAAGGAAGGAAGGAAGGAAGAAAGGAAGGAAGGAAGGAAGGAAGGAAGGAAGGAAGGAAGGAAGAAAGAAAGAAAGAAAGAAAGAAAGAAAGAAAGAAAGAAAGAAAGAAAGAAAGAAAGAAAGAAAGAAAGAAAGAGAGAAGGAGAGAGAGAAAGAGAGAAGGAGAGAGAGAAAGAAGGAAAGAGAGGAGAGAGAAAGAAAGAAAGAAAGAAAGAAGGAAAGAAAGAAAGAAAGAGAAAAGAAAGAAAGAAAGAAAAGAAAAGAAAAGAAAAGAAAGAAAGAAAGAAAGAAAGAAAATACAGAACAGTGAAAGAAAAATAAAAAGGAAAAAATAGGTGAAAAAATAAACCAAAAAATATGCCAAAAAAAAAAAAAAGAAAAAAAAAAAAAAAGAAAAAACGGGCTAGGGAAATCCCTTGCCCGGGATTTTACCATAAAGGCTGCGGTTGGGAAGTTATTCGAAGTCCTCGGTACAAAGGAAAGAAAAGGCTAAACTTGGGAAACTTCCTTTTCAGGGCTTTATTGTTGGCCATTAGCCCGCCTGTCTAGACTTCAAACAACACCTTGTTTATCTGTAAACAGGAGCGGGAGCTGCCTGGTGGGGAGAAGATCAAGGGTGAGGGTCCCCGCGCTTATTATCCCCGCAGCTCGTGATGTCAAGGTCAAACAACGCCTAGTCACGGTCAAGGGTAATACAGGAGTGACGTCACGGCCTGCTGACCTAACACCCAGCTACGGGCAGGGCGCTGATGGATAAATAAGCAAGGAAAAGAGAAGCTCGCGATTCCCAATGCTATTTCCTATCGGGAGTGTGAAGAAATAAGTGGAAAAAAGGTAGAAATTAAATGGATTTGTGTTCCTGGGGGGGGGGGTGGGTGGGTCCCGTCCGATGGAGCTCGGCTTCCCAGCCCGAGGAACTTCAGACGGGAAATAACAAGCTCTTCTCCGGGTTTTGCGTGTGTGCGCTCAATTCTTACTTGAATTTCTTCTCCTCCGGGCAAGTGGCTCGTTCATTGCGCTTGGAAGAGGATGGCCAAGTAACTTGAGTTGAAGGTTACATTTTGCCTTTCATATGGGGAAAAAAATCCCCCAACTGCCCCCTCTCCCCAAACTAATCGACCAAAACACAGCCCCAAAACCAAACCGAACAACTCAAATCAACCATGTCTGGGATCGCCAGGAGGATTTCTCTAGAGGAAATTAAGTGTTATTTTTGTCCGACCAGCCCCGAAAACACCTTTTTCCACCCAAAGCGCATGCATTGAAGAGAAGACCGAGTATCCACTGATGTGCGCGGAGAGAGAGAAGGTCTAATCTTCCCAAGGAGGGAAAATCTGTCTGTCCCTCATTCCGTCTCTGCCCAGAGAGTCCTATCCCGACCTCCCTCCGCGGTCATCCCGACCAGATTCCGGGCTGTAAGACTCAGCCCCACTTTGGGAGGACTGAACCCCGAGGTCTCGAGCACATCGGGGTTGGGGTCTCCCTTTCTTGGGGTCTACACTTGCCCGTAAAACTTCCCACCTCAGCATCGCTTGCCTGCATCCGTCTTCTTTGCCGGGTCCCGGGCGGTGGGCCAGCCCCCGAGGGAGGGAGGAGGCGTCAGGCGACACCGAAAATATAAATGTATTTCCAAATATCGTGGGAAACACGGGCAATGGCAGGAGATCGCCTGATTTCCTTCTCTGCCCAGTATCTGCCACCAATTCCATCCAAACCCCTTGGTGCCCTGAAGCGTCATGAGTGAATTTCTTGTTTCTTCTCTGGTTTTGCGTTTGTTTTGCTTTTTTTTTTTTTTTTTTTTTGCCTTTTCTTTTTTTCCCCCTTTTTAATACTTCCCACGCGACTTAAAAAGAGCGACCGACACACGAACCGACACACAGACAGCCCTGTCCCCCTCCGCCAGAATTAAACCACAACTGACAAACACTTCTAAAACGGGAAACTCCGTGAATCACTTGCGCTCAGTGATATACCCCCCTAAAGAACAACCCCCCCTCGTTTATCCTTATCCTCTCCCTCCTTCCGACAGCACTAGCCCAATACCCTCATTTTAATATTTTTTTTAATTTATTTTTTCAAAAAAAAGAAAGAAAAAACAAAGATTAAATTCAGGTATAATGAGGTAAAACAGAGCCACCGCCACCAGCGCGTTCGCTGTCGGGATGTCGGATTTGGGCTTGTCTGGAGTTGCTCTCAGGCGTTGCTGTGTCTGCACACACAGCAAGCTTCCTTTATTTATTTATTTCTTTGCTTTAGGAAGAAGAGACATTTTTTTTTTTACACCCAAACTACATATTCTGGTGGTTCTCGGAGGTTTTCACCAACGACTTCATCCCGCTGTAGCTGCGGCGATGGGTTGCTGGAGGTGTTGCGGTATTCCAGAGCTGAGCGTTTTGGACAAAAGCATTAAAATCACAGGAATTTAAGCTCTGCCTGTGTTTCCAAACAGAAGTTCTTCATAATAAACGCAGGAAACACCCTCAGATCAGTGCCCGGGTTTCTGCACTCATTGGAGAAATCAGGAGCGGGGGTTAGAAATTAGAGAGACCCCCTTTTTTCAGCCCCCCGCGAAGGAATGGGGAGGTGAGAGGAAAGGATCCAGCTCCCGGTTCGCCCTGTTACCAGTATCAGACAAAGTGGCGTCCCCTCTTACCTGAGATCTGGGATCACACAGGGATTCCAAATCCATATGGAGCTCTCCAGGTATTTCTGGGGGTGGGATGGGTCGCTGCAGGGAGATTATCCATACACCACCATGCATCTATCTTTTGTACCCATTTATAAAGCTATAGGTAGACCCTTACATACACACTGGTGCAGACTGGGATTTACTCACCCCTTCGTTTGATAACACAGAGGGTGCACTTGAATATAAATTCATATATATATATATCTCTTACATATTATTTACCCACCATTCCACAGAATAATGTAGATGTTTGCATTCGGCTCTGCATATATAAATTTATAGATATAAACCCCAGATATTTTATCTATCCACCATTCCATAGAACAATATAGAGGGCTTCACTTGGCTATGTACCTATAAATTTATATATTTAACATACATTCTTATCTACCCACCATTCCATAGAATAACATAGAGGGTTGCACTTGCATATATGTATATAAATTTATATATTGTGTGTGGACACGTTGGTGTATGCGGCATATTATATGTGATAGAATCATATACAGAGATACAGAGATTGCCTTAGTACCCAGACTTATGTAAATTACACGCACACCATCAAGCCCCACACACATACACAGAACACACACACATATATACATATAATACCTACACACCTACGCCCAGATCATAAAAAGAAATGGACATATACGGTCCTACGTACATGCCATTATATACCCTTGTATAAATATGTATATAAATTCTATATATATGCACTTATGCATAATACCTTGAGCACCTAGGGTGTTTACGTGGGCATTTCTGCCAACACCAATGCTAATCTTATTTTCCTAGAGCTTGATAGAGCTTGTGTCGGCTCTGTCTACCCCTCGTATAAATATGTGCACACGCTCGATGCAAATTTAACCCGAAATAACATTGTTTTAGGTTACATGCCTTTAAAAGCTTTTTCTCCCCCCTTCCCCTCCCCTTCTGATCATTTAACGAGGTGATTAAATCTAGCAGATATTAAGGTAGATTGTAATGCGCCTATGGAAACAATTTCCCTTCTCATATTTCTTTCCGAGCTGCCCGGCCGGCTCGGGGCCGCGTAAGATCCGCGGGTAGGAGATTTTTATCTAGGGACGGAGCTGAAGTCAAACAGGTTTAGCGAAACCTTGGAGAGGGAGATTTAAAGAGATTAGAAGAGTCTCTGAAAAGTCATCGCCTTTTCACTGGGGGTAATTGGCGGGGCAGGAAAATAAGGACAAAAAAAGAGTGGAAAAATAGGGGGAAAACGTCAATAAAAAGCAATCAGCTGGGTCAATCTCTGCGGGTTTATTTCCCCCACTTTTTACTTCCCCTGGGAACAACCCTCCTTGAGGACAGACATCTACCCTCCGCATCCTCCGCCTGCTTTCAGGCAGCCCCTGATTAAGAGTTTTCTACTCAAATTTGCCAGATTTCCCCCCTTTTCTCCCCATCCTTTCTCCGCGGAGGTTCCCGTCCGGGTTGTGTTCACGGTGTGGGGATAGGAGGCAGCTGGAGGGAAGGCTGGGAGAGGAGCAGGGCTACAAAGAGATGCACAAAGAGCCTCTCCTCAAGGCAAAAACAACAACAAAAAAAGGTATTTATTTTTAAGAAATGTCATCTGCAGTCGGTACATATCGTCTGGACACCACAATATTATATACATATACAAGACATTTAAAATAAAAAAGGATGCTTTTACATATCCAAAGAACACTGTCGATAATTAGCCGGCTTAAAGAGGGAAAGAAACAAACCCCAAAGACAATATTGTGCATTTTCCATCTTGTCAGCGGAGCACAGACATTCCAGTTTTACGGCAGAGATATAGAAACCCTCAGGAGAACATACCCAAAATAGTCTCGTACAGCAACTCCCTTCCATCTAGGACCTAAAATCAGTGGTCGGGATATTTAAGCGATACCGAGCAATGGTTTTCTTCCCACAATAGCAGCTTGGTTTTCTTCCCACAATAGCAGCTTATTTCTTATTTTCGGTCCCTAATGCCGAGAAAATACGAAGCTGATACAACTTTGCCATAGGGTCTCCATACATTGATATATCGGTGGGTGAAATGGCCCGAGATAGGGAAGACTGGCGAGGGGTCGGACTATACAACATTACAGGGCGACATTCAGAGTTCATCTCTCCTTTAACATAACTACACTCTTAGCTTATGAGTATATTCTCTCAAGAATGTACACAGTTGAACCTTATCAAGTGGATTTCTCAGAGCAGAACTGGGAGGTTCACAGTCAGAGAGGGGTGGAGGATAAATCAAAGATGCGCTCGGTGGGTTTTTGGGGGGGATGCTCATCTGCATTCATGAATGTCGATTTTTTTCTATATTTTTTTTTTAAATAATTAATTGGAATCAGCAGAGTCCTGATGATCTCGTCATTCAAGCTACCAGATAAATATTTACGCTTCTTGTTCCTTTTCCTTGCCCCTTCTCCTCCAAAGTCATCCTCTGTCAGGTGGCGTGGAGATGCGCTGTCTTGACTTGCTCACCACCTTCTTCTCCTTGACCCTCCGGTTCTGGAACCAGATAGTCACTTGGCGCTCAGACAGGTTGGTAGTGGCCGAAATCCTCCTTCTCTTCTCTTTGGTGATGAATTGCTGGCCGCGTACTCCTTTTCCAACTCCTTCAGCTGGATTTGGTGTAAGGGACCCTTTTTTTCCGGCCCCTCCGGTAGCTGCTGACTTCGGGTTGTAAGGGGACCACGTCTGAATTAAAAGTGAAAACAAAAGCAAAGAAAATATATAAGGAAGAGGGAAAGAGGGGGGTTCTGCATCCCAGGGCGTAGTGATTTCTGCACATCAGGGAGAGAAAGAAAGGGGTGATAAAGGAGGATAAAGAGTGGAGGAATGCAAGCAAAGAGAAAGGGGAAAAAGAGGGGGGGAAAGAGACAAGGCAGGCAGAAAATGCATCCAGCGAGGGTAATAATACTATAATAATAGGAATCATAACATAATATTCATAATTTACTTGGTGGAAACGTGTTTTTCTTGGCGACACAGTCTACGCTGCTAAACAAGGAGCATCAAGTCAACCCGCTAAAGGTGTGCAGATAATCCAAGGGACCTTTTTAATGACAGTGTATGGAGATTCTCCCCAGTTTTCTTCTTCTTTTCTCGCCCTCTTTATTCCTCCCCTCCTCAGCAGCAAACCTCCTCGGGGATCTCCGAACACCCAGCCTGGTGCAGGTACAAGTGCATGCCCCGCACCCCAGCCCCTCCTGCAGCTTCGTGCAGCCCAGGAAGCCCCTCCGGGTGGGGGGCACTCGCAAACTCAGCAAGAATAGCCCAAGCCCCCCCTTCCCAGTGGCTTTTCGCCGGGGGGAGAGGGGGACAGGGGAGATGCTCTGTTCGGTGCAAAGGGGCTATGGGGAATAGTAAGGGTTCAGCAGGATGCTGGGGCAGCTTCAGCCCTACTCTGCTGGTACTGGGGGGTTGGGGCAAAGCTCCACCCAAGCTTTCGGGCAGCTCCAGCCTCTTCCAAGGGTTGGGGGGAGAGACCTGGGCGACTAATCCCCTCGCCGCCAAGGTGCGACCCAGCTGCCTGGAGCGGGAAGATGGAGGCGAGCTCTCCTCGCAGGCAGCGCAGCCCCGATTATGGCTGGCACGAATTAACTGGGGAGCCCCTGGGGGAGCAGTGGGGGCGATCGGCTCTTTAGGAGGGGGGAAATTGGGGTGTTGAAGGTGGGGGGCAGGGATCTCCTTCACGGGAAGGTTCGCCGGAGCCGCAGGCAATGGGAGAGAAAGTATTTCGGGCGGCAGCCTCCTCCAAATACAGCTTAAATGCAAGGACCCCCAGCCCCGAACCTCCTCATATACCCATCATGCAGCCAACAACGCATCACCAAATTCCCTCCACCTTCTCCCAAAAGCTCCTGCGAAAGCTAATTCCTCCGTCCCTCTTTGTCACTAAGAAGGAAAATACATGAACGGATGTGGTCCTTCATTGCTCCCCCAAAGGACCAACGCGACCCATCCCTTCTTGCCTTCCAAGGGTCAGTTCCCCCCCTCTTTTATTGTGGTTATCCCCTGCAGCGTCCTTCCCCACCCAGCGCTGGGGGGCTGGAAGGGGGCTGAGGGAAGGACAGGGAGGAAACACCTACCATCACCTTCCTCCTCCCCGCTGTCCTAGGGGCCCGGAGCACGCAGGGCACAGTGGGACCGGGAGGGGAAGAGAAGGGGGTATTCTTCGGGCTGAGAGATGCTCCGGAGAGGGCATTTGCCTCGCCGGATCTTGCGGGCTGTCAGCCGGGCAGGGTGCATACCTGACCCGGGCAGAAGCCTCGCCAACCCCCACCTCACCCCTCTGCCTGTCTCCTTCCCCTCCAAACAGCCTCATTTGTCACTTGACACCTATTCCTATAATTGTGTGCAATTGTGATATGATTAATGTCCCAGCCTCCGACACTTCTCATTCGACTGAGCCACCAGAGAAGGTTGTTTGGGTGTTTGGACTTTTTTTTGGTCTGTTTTTCATTCTTTTGTTCCCTATTTAAGCTTTCTGCATTTCGAGAAGCAGCAAAAAGGAGGGATAAAAAAGAAGAGAAAGGCACCTCTCTTTAGGTGAGGCAAGCACAGGGAGAAGAAAGGGAAGAATTAAACGGCAAAGTTACTTTCCAAGCGAGCTCACGGCATGTATTTTGATTCAGAAATGATTGCTTCACTTTCTTTCCCATACATGTTCATACACATTGCCTTGCACAGGAGGCATTCCAGAGCCGTTTCTTCCCCTTTAATTACATATACAGGCATACACGGATCTATCTGTTTATATATATGCATATACACATATATATATATGCACACTCATCCGCATACACGCACATCCCCACCTCCGGTGGGAGCTGGCAGTTGGGAAGCAGGTGAGCACGCCGTTTCCCGGAGCAGCCTACCTGGGAAAGGTGATTTCCAGAGGTGTGCGGACTGCGATTGCTCTTTGGAGCAGTACACTTGCCCATCCCAGCCATTAGAAAGAGCCCAGTGTTGGTAACCTTCCATGGGAAGCAAAGCATCGTGTCTCGGTTCCGGATGACCACCGAGCCCCGGTACCACCGACACGTCCAAATAGCCCGGGACCGCCTGGTAGGAGCTGGGAAAACCGGGATAAAAGGCGAATTCTTTGGCCCTCGACGGCAGCTCCTCGCCAGGCAGGGGTCCGCCGGCCTCGGGGTACTTCTCCCCGGGGTGATAAGCGCAGGGTTTCTGCTGCAAGTTGACTCCGTGGGAGTGGGACAACCTGCAGCCGTAGTAGCCCCCGCCGAAGGGGTAACCGTAGCCCAGCGCCGCACTGGAAGCCGCCCCCGACGGGCACTGGCGTGGGGGCTCGGCTGCAGCCAGCTCAGCGTACGCCGCTCCCTGAGGCGGTGGTGGTGGCGGTGGGGCGGTGGGGACGGCGAGCCCCGCGTGGGGCATCATCTCCCGGCAGTGTCCCAGCCCTTCCATGCGGTTCTTCTCCCGCGGGGCGTCCTCGCAGCGGCAGGCGAGGCCGTCGGGCCAACGCGGGGGGAGGCCGAGCGGTGCCGTCATGTCATGCCGCGCTGCTCCCGCCGCCGCCGCCTCCTCCTCCTCCTCTTCTTCTTCTTCTTCTTCTTCCTCCTCCTTCTCCGCCGCCTCCTCTTCCTCCTCCTCTTCCTCCTCCTCGGCCGCCGCCGCCGCCGTCGGGGAAGCTCCGCGCCGCGCCCCGCCGCCCCGCGACCCCCCCAACATATCGGCGCCGCACGCGCATGCGCCGCACCCCCGCCGCCGCCGCTCCATTAAGAAATCCACCGCGGCCACGCCCCCCCCCCCCCCCCCCGCCCCGACGTGTCCCCGCACACGTGACCCCACCGCCACGATCATTGGTTGGGTGCCCCCCCCTTTTCCTCCGTCCCTGCGCTCCCGCCCCGTCGTGGGGAGAAAGAACCGGGGGGGGGGGGGGGCACAAAGAGCCACGCGTGGGGGGCTGGGTCGTGTGTCCCCCCCCCCCCATCCTCCGTGTCCCCACGTACACCCCGAAAGTAATAGAGGGGGATGCTTTCCCTCGAAGCTCTCCCCGCCCCCCCCCGCCATGTTTCAGCGTGGGCGAAGGATGCTCAAATCCATATATTGGGGGGGGGGGGGGGGGCAAGAAAACCCACCCACCCTCAATATTCCAACTGGAAACGATGGACAACCACCCCACGATGCTTCGAGGGAGGGGCCAAAAAGCTTCCCCCCCCCCCTCCTTTACCATTTCACGGTGGAACCTGTTCACTACTTTTTCCTTCTCAAAGGACTTCCCCCCCTCCCCGGCTAAAGTACTTTTAAGAAGCAAAATATCTGCCCAAAAGCCCCCCCCCCCCAATTTTCCCTTCAGACTCCGAAATAATTCTATTTCCGTCCATTCAGAGAGTGCATGTGTGATAATTATTGATTTAGTTACTAGATCAGTGATAAATAGTTCAGTGACGATGTAGGGGTAGAGATGAGGCCGGGAGGGGTAGGGGTATGGATGAGGCCCCGAGGGTTGTATCTTGGTCCAGGCTGATTTTGGGGGGGGGGGGAGGATGTGATGTGAATTGGTTCCTAAAGCGGGGTCGGGCTGAAATAGAATTGGGGAAAACTGGGGAAAATTAGGGAAAATGATAGTAAAATGACAGGTTGCTGGCTGAGAGTGATGGGGGGGGTGGTGGTGGGACTCGGAGGGATTGAAGCCTTTGGGGGACCCCCCGGGGAGGGATTCTTAAAGGAAGGAGGAAGCTCAGAGGTCTTCAGCACTCCCAAAAAGGTAGAAAATCGGGGAAAACCTGGGGGGAAATGGTACATTTTAGGACTGGAGTCTCAGTCTTTGTGAGGGAGGTGAGCTCCCCCCACATTTTCCCTGGGGGGGTTGCCATGTGGAGTGGAAGTCCTTTCGCGACGACCCCCGCCTGTCCCTGTACCCCGTGGGGTGCGAAGGCGAGTTCTCCATCACCCTGCCCGGCTCGAGCTGTCGAGGGGGATTTTCGGCGACCTAAAGGGCCGTCGAAGTCCAAGTTCAAGTCGACGGAGCCCAAGCGGGTCTCTGCGAGCACCGGGAATGCGGCACCTTCCGAGGGCCTGGGAGTGGGTTCGGAAGTGGAATGGAAAAGGGCTGCGGTGGGTAGAGGTGGGGGAAGATGAAAAGAGGAAAAATAAGGGGATGGGATGGAATAAGATTGAATTGAAAGAAAGAAAAGAAAAGTAAATACAATAAGAAGAAAATAAAAATAAATGTTAAGATAAAAATTCAAAATATATTAAAGAAAAGAAAAGAAAAAATAGTGGAATTAATATGAATTAGGAAATAAAATAAAATAAAGCAAAATAAAATGAAATGAAATAAAATGAAATAAAATAAAATAAAATAAAATAAAATAAAATAAAATAAAATAAATAAAACATGTAAAATAAGTGAAAAAGCCGTGCTCGCACCTTTGGAATTCCACAAAGCGCCGTGAATCCGTCCAGAAATCACCCAGCAGAACTACTCCCCCCCATCCCAAGAACCACATGGCTCGAGTGATAATGCAGAAGACGAAAGAGAAACGACGTGTTAAATTAAAGCCGGGTGTCCCCCATGTCGGGGCCACGGGAAGGGGGGAGCGGAACAAAACCCCTTCCCTCCCTCAGCAGCCCTCGATATATTTGTTTTCCCCCCTTTAATTTGCAAGATGTAGTTAACAGTTTGTAGCACATGTCCTGTGTGAGCGGCGTGGGGAGGGAATTCAATGTACATGCACGTTACAAATGTAAAGGTTGTTGCGAGGGTGGCAGGGTTGGGTGCTAGGGTGCTCGGGGAAAGACGGGAGCCCCAAGGAAAGAAACCCGGGCCCGAGAAATGAAATATCAAATAACTCTGACGGGTGGGGAAGGGCTTTGCCCCCTCGGCTCCGGGGAAAGAGTAGGTCAATGGGGCACTGAATTTTGTCATTCAGTGCGTTATGCGCTGGAAATTGAGGGAGGGGAAGCAAGGGAAAAAGAGAAGATAAGAGGAAAAGAGAGGGGGAAAGAAGGAAAAAAAAAAATACAAGAAAACAAGAGGGGAAAAAAAAGGGGAAAAAACTCCAAAACAAACAAGTGAAAAAAAGAAGAAAACAAGAGAGAAAAAGAAAAAAATATTAAAAAGAGAAATAGAGAGGAAAAATAAAAAGAAGAAGAAAACAAGATAAAAATGTCCTTTTTTTCTGGAGGTAACAGAGAAGAAAAATCACATTTAACCCATTTAACCCTGCGGTTTCCTAGGGAAGGGTCGGTGTCATAATTTCTTTTCATGTCTGAGCTTTGAGGGTGGCTCTACCCGCGATGGCGAGTAATGAACCCAGACCAGCTCCGCTTCCCAAAATGTGGAACTGCTTAAGAGAGTGGTACCCATAAATAAAAAATAGGAAGAGGGGAAGGAGCAATTAGAAATAAGAGCAGATGTGTGACCCTTCCTTAGGTTTTCATTTAATATTTATTTTCGCATACATATATATATGTATATAGTTTCCCCCCCAAATTAAAGCTCACAAGTACTCCTCTGCTTGCAGATCAAGGCTGGAGGACTCCGTCTCATCCTATTTGCAGCTTATATTTTAAATTACGGACGGAAGAGGGAAAATTGATCAATATCAAATAACATTGACTTAGAAATTCCTCTTTCTCAGCCTCCAGCCGGCTCTAGGCTTGCAGATTGCTCCGGGAAAAGGAAGGGTTTATATGGATATTTCTGCAGGGAGCGGTTCCTTCTCCCTCTACCAGCGGGTTCCGAGAAAAAACCTTGATTTTTCTTCTTCTGAAGACATGGATGGCTCTGCCTTTTCCCCCTTCCCTTCCTCTGCCATCTTGAAGACGGACCCTGGAAGGAATTCAATGTATTTTTGTCTATCTTTTTCCTCCTCCTGGAAAGGAAGAGAGAAACAGATTCATCCCTGAGTCTGTGGGAATAACTCAAACAATTGGATCTATCCTTGCGATATCCAGATCTGTTCTTTGCAAAACTGGGAGTTGTTTCTCATTCCCTTCTCTCCAGCGCTTTAACTGCTGTGGTTTAAGGCAGTTTTCGACCTTATCTCCTTTAAAATAGCTGTTTTCTTCTTTAAATTAGCCGTTTTCTTTGTTAATTAGCTTTTTTCTTTACTGCCCCTCTCCCACTTAAAGAGAAAACCCGGACATTTAGGGCTGAACACAGTTTTGCAGGTGAACGCGTGTTTGCAGTCGGAGATCTTGAGGTGGTCAATAGATCGCCTTTATAAAAACCTAATTTGACTGCTAGATATTCAAAGTAAAAGCTCCAAAAGCAGGATTTGTGCCCCAAACGGGTGAAGGTAGCTGTTACCCTGAAGCTGCGGATGCGTTTGTGGCCAAATGCATTCGTGCTCACATCTAAGGGAGCTCAAAGTCAAGCCAGGCCAGGGAAACCTCACCCAAAATAAAATTGATCCGCTGGCGAATTTTATCATAAAACATATATTTATCATCCTCATATTCTGGAGGAAAAACACCCAATAAATAAATGGGATGGAGGAGAGAAAGAAAAAGGCAAATCCTTAATTTCGGTTAGGGCTAGACAGAAATAATTCACCCCAAATCTGCGGCACATGGGTATTTTTCCTTTCCTCTTTTAATTTTCCCTTTCTCCCCTCTTTGTTTCCCCTTTTCTCCCCTCATTGTTCCCCGAAAGATTTAGAAATTCCCCCCTCGCTACGCCATTTTCTGCAGGAAAAAGACCACGTATTTATGGTTCTTCCCACCTCCAGACTTCTTCCATACAAAGGGAAAATGGCTAAGGTGGGAATTTTATTGAAGGAAAATCGGCTCCAGCCGCTGTCAGTGCCTCTAAACCAGGATGAGCCCGCACAGAAAAATCTCTCCCTAGATTTATGAAAAGTGGCTTTTCCATTATATATATATATATTTTTGGAGGGGGTGGGGAAGAAAGGGGGATAAAGGAGGAGAATTGTAGCTTTGGAGCCCTCAGGGAAATTAGAGCCCGTGGTATGAGAACGTCTGACATCAACATGCAATTTTCCCACTGGAGTCCCAATTTAGTGAAGAAATATTCCACTAAATCTCATATTCTTGCAGAGGAATCCAAGGAAAGCTTTCCCAGGCTTTGTTCAAAATGTGCTTTGGATAAATAAAAGCCAAAGCCGACTTCTTTTCCCAAACTTCGCGTGCCTTTCTTTTTTTTTCTGAGAGAGAGAAAAATAAATCCTAACATCCCTGCTTCAGTTCATTGCTGAATTAATACAACCGCGGAGGCTGTGGCCAAGCCTTAGCAGCATTCTTACAAAAGCAATGCCTGGAACAGAGCAGGAAAAGAAGATTAAATACAGGCTAGATGCCTTGTACCCCAAAACGACGCAAAAAACCACCCCAAAAAGGGACAAAAAGTGGGGGGGGAGAGAGGTTGCAGAAGTTGTATTTATCTCATTCCTTGGGTTTATCACTAATTCTTCACCCTCCTCTTGCAGTGGAGATGTTTATGTAGGGAATAAAAGAAAGATAGGATAAGTCATGATAAGGTAGGATATGGTAAGGTGATCAGATAATAAAATAATAAAATAAAATTAATTACAATAAAATAAAATAAAATAAAACTTCCCCTTCTTAACCTTTAATTTAAATGCTTTCAAAGAGAGAGGGAGCGAGGTGGAACGATGCATCAAGGACGGAAACACAAGATCGGATTTCTGCCCACCTCGCCCCCCTCCGCGGTCTGGATCAAACTGTCGCGGGTGGTGTCAGGCGGGGAATTGAGCCTGACCCGAGACGATCCGGCTTTTCTCCTTCCTAACCTGTCAGATTCTTGCAACCTGCTTGGAGTGGATCCACCCTCAGGCTTTTTTCAACCTTTTCCTTGTTTGTGTTTTAGCTGCTTTAGAATCACGGAATGGTTTGAGTTGGAAAGGACCTTTAAGATCGTCCAGTCCCAACTCCCTACTATAGGCAGGGATACCATCAGGAAGGAGCTGCCAGCCTAGCACCGCCATCACTCCCCAGCTTAGGAGAGGGGAAAGATGCTACTAAATCTTGAAGATCGTCTTTGTGCTTTTTGCTTTGCCTTCCCTGCATTTTGCAATGCAGAAAGGGGGGAAAATGAAACATATAGATATAGAATCCGGCCCCACGCAAGGCCAGGGGTGGTTTTACGAAGCCAAACCTCGCTGCCTCCATCCCGCGGCTTTATTACTGTGTTTTATCCCTTTCCACGCAAAAACCCACCCGCGTTAAAGTGGAGAAAAAAAGGACAAGGATAAATCCCTCTTGGTCCCACTCATCCGCCCCATCACCCCAGGGGTGACAACGCAGCGTCCAAAATCCCTTTCCTCCCATCCCGCCGGCCCTTAACACTGCGGCACGACATTTTGAGTCAAATAAAGGCTTTTCCCCCACCACTCTTTCTGGTTTTTACAGCCACTGCGGAATGTCCCAGCTCTTGGCAATTCCCCACCGTTAATTATTGTTATTATTTCCACGCTGGTCCGGTGCAATAGGTACTTCTTGACTCAGCGATTCAGAGACAGACAAATAAAATATCTGCCTCAGTTTAGGGCCCCTGTCTGGTCGGAAGTCCAAGTTCAATTCCAAGTTAAAACAGGAGGTCGCCTGAAGCGTTGACAAAAGAAAAGGGGGCCATTTGGTCGGGCTGGTGTCAACAAAGTGGTATCTGGAGAGGGTAATTACTGCCTTTCTCTCATCATTTTTGCCTGCATATTCTCAGGGAGAGAAAAAGGGAGAGGAGAAGGGGACACTCAGGTGCTTTGCAGCCCTTTGTGCTTGGGCGAAGCTTTATTTCCCCTTTAAATGTAATTTTAGGTCTTTATTTGTAAGTGCTCTGAAATACGGAGGCTTATTTTAAAATACAGGGGCTTTTTTTACTCTGATTTTTTTTTTTCTTGCCGTAGGATTACGACCATCCGGGGTCCTTTTCTCCCCCATCTCCTGGTCCCGAATTAACTCAAGATGCGTCTGGAAGGTCGGAGACTAACACCAGGCCAGTGTAAGAAACCTTCTTTCTCTCGCCAAATCCCCTTCAGAACCAGCTGTATGAGAGCTGTGTGTTTTAGACTGTTCCTCCCCTTCTCTCACCCAAACTATTTGCTTCTTGGTCCACTTCATGGCCAAATATTTCATTCCTTGGAGCTGCTGGGAGGGATTGAGGGGAAAGAGAGGGGGCTCTTTGCCAAGCTTTTTTCACATTTTGAATAGTAGAACACTGAAGAGTTTCATTTCCATAGGTAGAAGCTGAATTTGCATGATCTGTAATTGCCAAACTGGGCTTCAGAGTGTGTTAAATAGAGAACTAGAAATAGTAAATTAGGCACAAGCGATGCCAACACGTTCACACTGAGGGTGAAAAAAGGATGCAATTCCATTTCCAAACAGCATCATGACGGGAGAAGGGTAACTCTCTATGGGAAACCTGGGATTTATTAGGCATTAGCTAGGGAAAATATGTATGCAATAAGCAAAGAAGCAAGAAAACGGAAAAACAACCCCAAAACAGACGGATGTTTGTCTTCGAAAAACGTTTTTTGGTAAATGGAGAGATCCCAGCCTGTTCCCAAAATTATTTGCTGGGCTGAATTTTCAAGAAGAAATGCTTAGGGAAGTAGAGTGATACGTGACTCTACCTTGGGAGGAACTGAAATCGCTGGTTTCCCCCCCAAAACGTGTGCGGGTGGTGTGTGGGATGGGCAGGCTCTTGATCAGCCTGGATGGGAATAACTCCGATATTCACCCAGGAGTGGGACTGTGCCTTCACCTCAGGTATGGCTATTTATCCTCCATGGCGATCAGTAACACTGATTTCATTATCATATAGTCTATTCTAACTGCCAAGAACCTGATGAGATTCCTCTTTCAAGAGCTTAAACTCCAAATATGGATTTTGGGGTTAAAGTCGGGCTTAAAAAGCTGCTGCCTTTCCACACCTCTCCTGTAATTGCTCCAAGAGCACCCACAGCATCAGTAAAAGTTTGGCACATACTTTTAGATTCAGCACCCAGCTAAAAAAGGGGGTAAAAAAAGGGGATTTTTGACCTTTACTGGAAAATAAAGTAATTTTTCTCCCTGTCCTCCAAGGCTTGCTCAGGCTCCGACGCACCACGAGTGACCTGCACAACTCCTATGTGTTTAACCCCTCCTGAAACACGTGGAAAAAGCCCATGAGGAGGTTTTTTTCCCCCCTTCTCCCTGAGGATGTACCTTTGCAACCGAAAAACGTGAAATATCGGTGTTTTGTATTGTCACGCTAGGGATTTTAGGCATTAAATGGCAAGTGCATAGAGCAAAGGCTTCCTAGGGAACAGCTACAGAGGAGCAAGGGAGGAAGAAGGTGGGGGCTGGAGAGGGATGGGAAGGGGGGATTGTGTTTGCTGAGCTGGAAATTCAAGTTGAATAGGAGAAAGCTGAAATTTTGCTCCTGTGGACCTCTGAGTGCTGCGGAATACGGAGGTTTACCTGAAAAATAGAACTATGGAAAATCTAAGTTTTCTTTCCTATATGGTATGGGTTGGCGTGAGGATTCATCCCACTCTGAGGGCTGGTGGGGGCAAAAAGAACCAAAATATGGTTGATTTTGTCTTTTATATTCATTTTGGGAGTTGGCGTTTAGGTGTAGCCCCGTTTACCTGATTCAGTGCCATTTTGGCATGGGCAAAGGCGGTGTTGGGGTGATGGGGTGATGTTGGATGGTGTTGGGCTGATGTTGGATAGTGTCACCAGTTCCCCCCCGGGTCCCCTCAACCCTCCCCAGTCCCCGCTTCTAGACACAAGTTGGGCCCAAGGAGGGACAAGGACTCAGGTGAGTGCCCCCCCACGGGACAGGATGATCCTGGGGGATCCTCTCCCTCCATCCCCATTTTCCCCACTCCACGAAGCTGCAGCGTGCTTTGGAGGCAGGAGAAGAGCGGCAGCATCCCAGCCTTGCTTGTGATGAACTCCCAAAATGAACTCAAAATGGGTATAAAAAATCAAATCTAATTGATTTAGTGTGTGGCAGAAGGGTGCTGCATAGGTGGGAGCCCAGCAGAGCATGGGCGATGCATCTCTCCCTTCTTCCCTCCTTCCACTTATCTACCTATCCATGTACCCACCTATCCATCCAATTACTGTATATCCTGTATCCATTCTATACTATGCATACCCCTTAAGAACTTCCCTCACAACCTTTGCCTCCAGTCCATCTTCCCTCCCGTGGTTATATCTGTTCCTACATGTCTATCCCTAAAATAAGCTTCCCAGTGCTGCCTGGGAAGATGCTGAAGCCCCCGGAGATGCCTCATCTTTTATTTGCCTTCCAGTTTATCCGACATTATGCCTTTTGCTAAAAACAAAGCCCAAACCAACCAACATTCTCCCTAACCAGTTATTTATCAAATCTTTCTGCAAAACACTTGCAGACATCCCGGGTCCTGCTTTTTATTTCCCCTCCCCACAGCTCGCTTTGAAAGCCCGCTGGCAGGTTGCGTCTTTCCAAGGAGCACTATTTAATTATGCCCTTAAATTAATGACTCGCACGGAGACATTTGGACTGCTCAACTCTTTCAGGACACTTTTTATCCCCTGTTCAGCTTTGCACATCAAGTGGAGAGCCAAAGCATTCCCAACCCGCTCCTAAGGCTTTCATTCTGCAGCTAAAGCACTCCCAAATATTTAGCAGGTGAGGAATTAGAGGAAGAGACATGGGGAATTTAACTGAGGTTTCAGCAAGGCTACAGGGAGGTGGAAACTGGAGACAGCTCTTGGGAGTGTGTTGGCGACGGGAAAGCGGTTGGGTGGCTTCTGCAGTGATTACCCCATGTTATATTAACCTTACGTAATATCATATTATTATATGTAAATGCATCTTGTGAGCTGGAGACCTCCTAGAGCTATTCACGAATAAAAACCAACAAAAAAACCCCTGTAGGATTTCTGTTGGGGACGAGCCTCTTCTCTCTTCTCCGTTCATTTTGCACGACCTCTGGAAGCAGAACCTGAAGATCTGAGAGTGAAACAATGGGCGTTTGGAGAAATCCAGGGTACATAAAGGGGTTTATCTCTGCACATCAATAGATTCGCTATCTAAAATAAAAAGAGAGAACCTGTTCTTGGGTGTTCAAATCAAAAGTGCGCATAAATTGCACGGAAGGAAGTGATTTTCCAGGGATGTCGTCCCCTTAAATTAATTCTTTTGTCTCTTTCCTCTCGTTCCTTGAGAAGAAATAGTGAAAAATAACGGGGGAAAAATGTATGTGTGTGTATATGTTTAAATAACGGACCAGAAGCATTTCCCTTGGTATTTTGCGAAGCTCTTTCAAAGCTTCTTTCTCTCCTTGCAGCCAAGTCGGGCCGTGGAGGGTGAATTCCCAGCCGGGTCCCTTCTGCACATTTCGGTTGTGGTTTCTTTTCCCAAATGGGTCATTTTTCGAGCTGCTCGTGGGATTTATTCCCCACCGAACTGCTCCTGCAGCAGCCCTGGTCGCATTCCTGCCTGCCAAATACATAAGCACCGGTTACCGGCCTTTATCGCTCTTGACGGCTTCAAATATTCACAGGTAAAATTCCTTTTTCTACATAATTTCCCTCCCGAATTACTCCTAAATATTTCCACGTTATTTTCCCAGCCGCGCTTTGAGGTTACTGCAAACCCCCGTCTTTGCTCCTTCTTGCACAGGGGTTTTTACTCATGCAAAGGCTCCAAGGATGTGCCAAGCACCTGGGAAAAACGATAGGATTTGGGGAAGATTTGAGGTTTTCCATGGAGAAAAAAACCTCGCAGTTCTGGAGAGCGGGAGGATTTAAATGCCAACAAGGTGGTTAATAATAATAGTAATAAAAGCAAGTAAGTTTAAAGCCGCCGGTTTATGCCACGAGTGCTGGTTTAGGAGGGTAAATACACGAGTTTCTTTTTCGCCCGAACTACTCTTTACAGCCGGGCTGGATTAAGGTAGGAAAACTGCGGGGTAAAGGTGTTTTCTTCGCACAAGTCCCCATTTCACGGTGTCGGGAGCTTCCCAAGGACTGGGACGATATAGAAAACTGCCTTGCTTTTGCTGGCCCATGAACACCCCACGCTGGCCATAGCCCTGGCGCTTTGCAGCCACACTTTACCCCACCGCAAAGCCGACGGGAGAGAGACAGGAGGGGAATTCGTGGCCCTAAGAAGTTAAAAGCTGCGAATTCGGCACCTTTGCCCAGAAAAAGAAGCTGAAAGAGTCCTGAGCAGGGCTGAGGTTGGCGACTCCGGTTTTAGCTCTCGGAGCCCAGTGGAATGTGGGGATGGGATGCTCTCGGCTCTACCCTAGGGTGCTCCTGGCCTCTCGATGGGCAGAGACCACTCAGCAGAGGCTGTTTACTCACTAAATACCCCCTCAGAAATACCTATATCCTGCATCTCTCGTGTATTTGATGGAGAGCAAGCACCGAGGTGACCCTGAGTCCTCTTCATTCCGCGGCAGGAGTAATTTTCATGAAGGGGAAGTTAAGCAATTTAAAGCTGATTTGTTCCTCTTTTCCTGCTCCTCTATATGCAGCCAGAGATTTGAGGATAAAAGAATCTGTGCCTAGACAGATGAGTATGTCTGTATTTACGGCTATGCCTGTGGTTATGTGTATTATATACAGGCATATTTGCATGCAGATATGGATAAATGGTTGGGGGAATTTAATTAAGAACGTAGTTGGCTGCACTAGGTTAACTGGAGCAGCGCTGGGGCTTTGGGGGATATTTGAGTCGGCTTTTTAGGTGAATTTGGGAGTTCTGATGCAGGTTCTGGGGCGGGGGGGAGAGGCCACTGAAGGTGATAAGTGCGGCGATTTGCAACTGCTGCGGTTCATTTCTGCCTCTTTGGGGAAGAAAAAGGAAGAGGGAGAGAGGGAAAAGGAGAAATAGGAGAATGAGGGAGCAAATGGCAGAAAGGAAAACTTCGATTTTAATGTATCTTCCCCCCCCCCCTTTTTTTTTTTTAAGGCAACTTCAATCACACAAAGCCAAGAGAAACAAGAGGAAAAAATTCACTGGCAAAACTCCAACTTCAGATAATTACAACTGTTCTTCTCTTCCCAGCGGCGGCTGCTTTTGGCATTCCTTGTTCTTTGCTTCCTAGCGGCACATTTTACCATTTGCCCATATTGAGCCAAATTTTGTCCGGGGATCTGCAGAGTAAACCAGAAAGTCCTGGGGCTGGGGAGGGTCGTTACGGAGCCAAGGGGAAGGTACTTGATGCATCCCGTGTGTTAAGCCCTAGAGCCACAAACCCGATCCTCCGCTGTGGGCACCTTGTGCCTCCATGAAACATGTCCTGCGCTTGGAAACCTCTTCCAGCTCCCACATTTTTGGTCTTTTCCGTCTGGATGGGGATTAGTAGGAACTTCAAGGTCTCTTGTTGCTGCACCCCCTTCCCCTTCCCCCCGCCCTGTCTCCTTCATCTGGGTTTCTCCCCCCTCATGGGTTAGCTGTAGGCTTCAGAGTTAATAGTCCCCCGAGAGAGTTCTTTGCTCTTCTTTTCCTGCCCCAATCCCATATCTGGCACAGATGCCCTTCTTCGCCCATTTTAGGCCCAAATTTGCTAAAGTCTCAGCATTCCATCCAGACCCATTGAGACAATGAAGCTGTCCCTACCATCCCTCGTGGGGGACAACAGGATCCCCAGGCAACGGAGAAGAGCCAGCAGCCACCATGGTCAAAGCAACAAAGGTCCCCTCCTGCCCCCCAGGGGAACAATGTGGACATCTCCACCCTCCCAAAAACAATAGGAGCAGCCTGTAGCCAGGGCCTGGCCACATCTGGCCTCTTTCATGTCAGGGTCATGCATCCCTGTGGAATTCGGGGTACGGGTTCATCACAGTTGATCTACCAGGATGCAGGGACCTTCTCAGTCCTCCCTTATATTGTCCCCTTGGCCACCTTCCGTGTTTTGAGTCTTCTCAAGTTCAAGACCATATTCTGCCTGTTTCATTTTTGTTGCTCCATTTTCTCTGGGACACCAGAATGGAGAGATCACCACCAAAAAATTGGCTCCAGTCCATCCAGCTGTATCTACCTGTGCATTTCCTCTCTCCCCTTCTGTCTGCTTTCACCAGGGATGAAATCCAGCTGACACCAGGACAGGAAAGGTGTCACCTCCAGGAATGGCTGGCCTTTGTCTCTTGTCCAAGGGGAGAGTCTGGAATGGTGTGATGACCAGGACACACACTCCAACACCTACCTGGTGCAGGACCATGATATAGAGTTGCATGGTGGCAACCTCCACTCCCAGTCCACACACACAGCCTGAACCAAAATCTGCTTTTTTTTAGCAGTCACCCCAACAGAAACATGTATCTCTTTGTCCATCTTCCCGTCTATCCATCCGTCTATCCATCCGTCTATCCATCCATCCATCCATCCATCCATCCATCCATCCATCCATCCATCCATCTTTCCTTCCTTCCTTCCTTCCTTCCCAACCCACGGGAGATCCATCCCGCTTCTGGTCTCTCCTTGCCTTGGGGTTTGAGGGGATACCTGAGAGCTGTCACTTGCGCACCCCAGGATTTGGGGGAGTCGGCAAGAGGCTGGGGAGGCAAAGCAGATCCTGCCGGCTCTGATTAAGTGTTAAGTAAGCATTTTGATGTGCTAATGGATTTGGGGGGGGGGGGGGGGGGGGAAAGGCGGGAGCGATGCTTTTGGATGTCTGGCGTCGATTTTGCGCTTTAATTAATGGAAAAGATGCTCCAGGCGATGCTTTTCAACCGACACTGAAACTCAGACACTCTGAAATGCCCAGGGAAATAAAAACAGTGACTGTCAGAGAATAATTACACTGGGCCGGGCAATCCCGGATGACTTGAGCAACAATTCTCCCTGTTCCCCCATCCTGCCTCTCCCCTTCAAGAAAAAAAAAAAAAAAAAAAGAAAAAGGAAAAAAACGAAAAAAACCCCAAAACCCCTTAAAACAACGATGTGTCTGGGCTTAAACTCGGGAAAATCCGCCTCCTGCTCAACCGGAGGTGATGAGTTAGAGGCAGGTACCACGATGCACCTTCCTTGATTCAGTTTATCCCAGTTTTCTCCATTTGGTTGCTGCGTTTTGATGTGGTTTGCTTTGGAGACTTCTTTTTCTCAGCAAAGGCCTAATTTTCTCCATGTTTCCTGCGCTTTTGGACTCCCGTTATTCCTCTCATACCCCGTTTTTCTGCATCTTCCCTCAAAGCATCCCCTAAAGCCGGAGAGCCCGGTGGGATCGCTCCCGTCACCTCCCCATGTCCATGTTTCTTCCCCTCCTTCTCTTTCTCCTTCTCCTTCCTCTTCTCCTCCTTCCCTTTCCTCCCCCTTTTTCCATCCTTTTGCGTGTATTTAATTCAAATCATTATTTTCCCGACCTGCAGCACAAAACGCGGAATGTCGTGCGGAATTAATGCTCCGAAAAAATACTCGTCCTGGGACCAGCGTTTGACGCTACTTCGGGCTCAAGAATTCCACAGAAATCAGTGAAAATAGGCAAAACCGTGAAACCATCACCCTCCGGTGTCCGACCACGAAGTGTCCTGAGTGGTTTTTTCCACCTGATGCTCTGTACAGGTCGTGTCGGTGGGTTTTATGTTGAAGAAATGTATTTCATTAAAGAAATTCATAAACCAGCTCAATGTCTTTCCCGGAGATACCAAGAAAAAAGCGAACGAGCCCTAAAATGTCCTTTTAAGTCAGGTTTCTCCTTTTTTCCTCCCAGGAAGCTTTTAGCTTCCAGATAAGTTACCTGATGGACAAAGATTGCAAATACTGAGGGGCAAATGCATCGAAAATAAGAAACTCCGCTTTAAAAAGAGATGAAATAGGTCCTGGAAAAGGTCCTCGAGGTTTAAAGTTGTGGTTTTCTGCAAGGACACAAAAAGCACCAACTCTTAAATAAAAACCGTTTGTTTCTTTTATTTACAGGGCATATTTATATATGCTCTTCCTTCGGGAATTTCAGTTTCAGATCCAGCCTTGGAACTATCTGCTCCTGAGTGCACACACGCCTTCCTACTCAGTCCATTTCTTTTATTCCTCATTTAAATACCTATTAATTTAGGAAAGCAAAGCACTGATTGAAAAAGTATTCGATCATTATCAGTCGCGAAACCGCAGCGCCGGGCTTTGAACTGGGAATAATTTATTTAAGGAAGGGAATCGTTTCTTCAGGCTTGATTTTCTTTTCCCTTCAAGGTTTTGCCTTTCACCTCCCCCGACGGGAGGCTGCTTTAAAATGCATCGGTGGGCTATTTTGGAAGGGAGAGGGAGTAGAATTATGGATCGACTCTGGGCTTTCCTAAGAGGAAAACATAATAATAGTAATAAAACAAAATAATACTACTAGTAAAAAGCCAGGAAAGCGGGCCTGCACGGGTGGTTAGGTGCCAGCTCGCTCCCGTGGGAATGGGGAGAGATTTCCATGATGGTTCGTGCATGTCTTAACTCGGAGCCTTCCCGGTGACCTATGACTAACGCGATGAGCGTTTCCAGGCTCAGCCGGGGATGCGGAGGATGGGGTTCTGCCCCCCGGCACCTGTAGCTCCGATCACACACCCCACCCCCCCTACCCCTGCACCCCCCCCAGCAGCATCCTGATTGGTTTTTTAGGAAAAACCCTAAAAAATCGCATTTTTGGGAGGATGGGAAACGCAGGGAGCGACGGCGGAAATAGCGTGTTGGTGGAGCTGCGCGGGCGCGTACGGGCGCTTCCTCCTACTCCCCCTTCCCATGCAGTGTTTGTACAGCCCCAATTCCCCCCTTTTTTCCCCCAAGCAACGCTCATCGCTCTGCCCTGCTGTCCCCGGTCCCTTTAAATGAAACCCGGGCACTTTTGGAAGCCACGCTGGGTTTGTCACCTCTGTGACACGCAGTTGTACCTGTAACTCTCTGTCGGGGTGTAGAGGTGATGTTTGGGTGCATCCCCTCTTACAGATCTGCAGTATCCCTTGGAGGTGGATGCATTCCACTCCCTGCCTATCTCTTTGTGCAACCACTGCGTTTCTGGTGCTTTTCCTCTCCTGATGTCCCCATAGCACTGTCCAAATGCATCATCTGTACCAACCTGGTGGAAAAAGCAGCTTGTGAAAAATGAGACTTTGTTTCCCTTCCTAGGTACATGAGACTTCAGTTGAGGTTCAAACCTCCAGCTCCAGAGATCGCTGGCACATACCTCAAACGCTGGGTAGGAAGCGAGGACCCAGAGGAGGACTATGTGCAGGAGGGGACACCAAACGGGTTTAAGACCAGGAGGTCTGTTGTACAAAATATGCGTTAGAAGAATGACTTCAAAGGTGTTGTGGAGTTTTGTTCGCTTCGGGAAACCCCTGTTTTCCTTCTTGACGATCAGGTTTGCTGGAAGTGGGAGCTGGGAAGGAGAAACATAGGGGAGAAGGGACTCCCTTTCCCACAGCAGGACGTGTGGGGCAAGAAATACTGCTTCTTCTGGAAGACCTGGTCTTCTGTGCAGCTTCTTAGGTGCCCACCTGTGGAGGCTTGTGGTTCCTGTGGGTCACCAGAAAGAAGGTCACTGGGAGAGAAGATAATCAGGGAGCAGTGTAAAGGTGATACAAGTAAACATGGAAATAAATGCACATGTCTATTGCCAATGAGTTGGGTTTCCACACAGGGGTCTCATCCCCAGATGATATTTTTTGGACAAATATTAATTTTTATGGAAACCATCGAATTCTTCCTCAGTGCAAAGTTGTTGGGTTTTTTCAGTCTTGGGTGCTCTTTACAGAACCAAGAGTCTCCAAAGAAAATTCTGAATAGAAATGAAATTAAAGGGAAGGTCCATTTAGGGGTGCCTGTCCATCCATCCATCCATCCATCCATCCATCCATCCATCCATCCATCCATCCATCCATCCATCTATCTATCCGTCCATCCATCCATCCATCCATCCATCCATCCATCCATCCATCCATCCATCCATCCATCCATCCCAATGTGCCCTGTGTGCAAATGTGGACCTTGGACATTCTCTTGCCACATGCGTGGTGAGAGAAAGGGGTCAGCAATGTCCTGGCCCTACAATAGCATTCTGTATCCTCTGGAATATGTTCCCTGTGTATTTCCAAGGTTGTATATCACATTTCCAGGGTATTCTGTCTGTCTTGTCTGTGAACTGAAGAATAAACCATTGCAAAACAGAGCAGATCCTTCCTCTTGCTCCCTGTGAGGAGTAGGAGGAGAAGGTCTGAAGGCATCCGAACCCAGCCAGGACCTCCTGGACATGCAACTGGCTTTGACCTTCTTGGTTTCCCCCTGCCTCCAAGGCACCATGCAAGGATTTAATTTACTTTCCAGTGCGGTTTCTTTGTTGGTTTTCCCTTACATCGTCCGGCAGCCGTTATGGACTCTTAACTATATTTATAAGAGGCCTTTTCCTCTCATTTTAGTTATGTATTTTGCTTTTCCTTTAGCTAGAGGGGGTGGTTCAATAAATAATGGTAATGAGGCTCCTGTAATTGCTTTTGGATGTGCCTGCAGATGAAATCTTGGATAAATTATTTCTTGGTGGGAAGATTTCACTTGACTTTTTGTTGTTGTTCTTTATTTCCCCTTTCTTCTTGCCCAGCTGCCAAAGAAAATTGGATTTCCTAAAAACCAGCTACAGCTTGGGGACTTTTGAGGGCTTTTTATGAAACAACAACTTTACAATTTACCACCTTGTAGGGTCGTTGGTTAGTTTTCTCCCCCATGTGCTTCCCTGTGCACGGAGAGATTTATTCTGCCTTACATGGCTCCCGCTCACAACAGCCCTGTATGAAAAATCGCTGCCCTTACGAGATGTTCGAGCTCATTCTTTGCCTCCTAAATTTGTCAGGCGTAAATTCAACCAAATAAAACATGTCAACAGGAAGAGAAATGACTCACGCTTCTATGAAATAGTCCTCTTGGTAGGAAAACGGTACTTTTACTGGGTTTAAAGAAAGTTCCCTCTTGACCCGGACTGGGGTTATGCTTAAAACTTGATGGCTGGAGGGGACTCCATAATATTAACTAAATATTGCAGTTAAGAGGGTAGGTTTTGGTTAAAAAAAGAGGAAAATAAGGCCGAAAAAGTGGGGTGCTGAGGTTGGAAACAGCAGAGAGAGGAAAGAGGGATGGAGGGATGCTTGATATGGGATGAAAATGCCCTGGGAGCTGTCGGAGAGGTTGGGCTGGATGGAAATGCGGAGGGTAATGGGATCGGTTGCTGTTATGTGAACTGATTAGCAAGAGCTAAAAAGGAAAAGCAACTCACTCACACACCCCCACGACTAAATATGCCTTTGGTTGTCCAGGCTGAAGAAACCTTCCCACTCCGCAGTGTCTCGCATGGTTAAAAATCTGTTTTCCAGTCAAACAACGGATTTTTCCCATGACTCGTTGCCTCTGGAAATATTCCTCTCCCAGACCTTTCTCCCCTCCCCCAAATCTGTGTTTTTTTCCCCTTCTCTTGGACATTTTTGTCTTATTTATTTCCACTGCTAGAACAAAACTTTCCGAGTCAGTAAGGAGAAAAATGGCAGCTAATGGCCAAGGGACTTCAAACCCAGGGATGCCGTTTCCAAAGGCTTGGAAAATCACTAGGGGAACAGTTTCAGAAGTGCCTGTTCATCTCAGCAACTTCAAAAGTGCCCAAACCAAGAAGGAATTAACCCTTTGGTCCCTAATTTGCTTAGACGTAAGGCAGAAAAAGGTCATCTCCCTTGTCTTCAATCCCATGGTGTTTTGGGGCATGAAATTTGGGCAGGATCTCTTGGAAACTGCTTGCTGGGGAGACTGGGGGCAGGTAGAAAATGGGAGGGATGTTTCTGGGGGCAAATCTCTCCTGCCTGCTTCACCCTGGCGTTTGCAACCAAAGTTGGCCAAAGGAGGGAGGGAAGGCTTTGTTGTAACAAAGAATATAGAATCATATAAAGGGCTTTGTTCTTTTGCTTTATAACCTTTCTTTCTAAATCTGAGGGGATGTGTATGACCCCTGTGCTCCAGTCCCATAGGAGCATTGTATTTCCCTCCACATGGCCAAGGTGCAAAGCTGCTTGGTCCAAAGGTGATCTAGGGAGAAACTACACCAAACCCCGTAGTGATGGGCAAGAGGAGGTCATTCCATGTCATCACCTTTCCCATTCTATCGCCTTTTCTCACTGAGTTTTGGCAGTGGTAAAAAGCCTGCCTCGATAAGTCCCAACTCGTCACAGGGGCTCCGATTTACACGAGCTGGGACGAGCAGTGATGAGAGCAGCTATAGAAATAAAAGGTAAATTCCCTTCCTAATCCCACGACTTAAAGTGGTTTATTCTTCAACACATACGTGGATCTTTTAGGTTAGTGCTAGAGCCAAAAGAAGGATTTCTCCTGCCTTTCTGAAGCCAACAGCTAACACTTGTGCACACACAGACATGCAAAACTACTTGCTTTCCCCTCCTGCACACCCAAACCCAAACGTGATCTCCCTTGCACGCATCCACGGTGCCTTTTAGATCTGCAGATATTATTCTGACCTCTGGATAATTCATGTATTAATTGCCATTAATGAAATGCCCAGCCGGCCTCATGCAAGGAGCAAAGTAAACCCAACCCGAGTGCTGGTGCGTTTGCCAGCTCCACCAGTGCTCACGCCTGGGATGGTGTTGGGCTGTGGAGCCAAACGAAGGGAGCTTTCATCAGAGCATCACTCTTGGGCCAGGGCTGAGCTGAGCCCTGGCGTGGCTGGAAGCTCCGACTGCCAAGAAAAAGTCTTCCTTGGGCCAAGAGTGTTGGTGGTGTAAGGCAAGCCTGGCTCCTTTGAAGTGTTTGGGGCAGAGCCAATTTACGCCCAGTTGGGTTTGGCCCATGGTTCATGTTTAGCAACAATATTTTCAAAAACAAACACTGGGGAGGGAACTCATGGGTATTTTTTCCTCCAGGGCATTCAATTTACTAGCATTAAAGGAAGTATTCCTCTTCCTTTCCTTTTCCTTTTCCTTTCCTTTCCTTTCCTTTCCTTTCCTTTCCTTTCCTTTCCTTTCCTTTCCTTTCCTTTCCTTTCCTTTCCTTTCCTTTCCTTTCCTTTCCTTTCCTTTCCTTTCCTTTCCTTTCCTTTCCTTTCCTTTCCTTTCCTTTCCTTTCCTTTTCCTTTCCCTTCTCTCCTCTCCTCTCCTTTCCTTCGCTTCTTCTCTCTGCTCTTCCCTCTTCCGTTTCCTTCTTTATTTTACATCCTCAAACTTGTGAATTGATTCTCCAGGCCCAGTTCCTGGCTCCTACAGGATTCCAGCGCTCAGTTTCCCAAGGCCTTCCCTGGCCCCAGCCCATATCAGTGGGAACTAGGTTCCTGGTTCTTGGAAATCTCAACAGCTGGATCACACCAGAGGTCACCGACCACCCTCAGTCCCCAGCTGGTTGGGATCTGATGGAGTTAATGCCCACTGAGTTGGAAGATCTCATGCAAACCTCGGGTTTGCTTGTAGGGAATAGGTTGTAAGCTCCCAAATCTCTGGAGCAGGCACAGCCTCGTGCACACTCCTGCTCCCTGAATCACAGCGCTCGGCTCTGGGGAGTGGGCCTTTACTCAGCGTTTGCAACCCTGTGATTCACAGAGGCTGATGGCCGCTCATACCCAAGCGCAGCAAATCCACCTCGAAACAACCTCTGCCAAGATGAGCCAGGCTCAGCTTTCTGTTTGCAAAGAGATTTTCTTTTGAAGTCTCTGGTGAGCTGAAAATAAGACAGAAGGATAGGGGGGAAGGAAAAGACACTGGAAAAGCCAACTTTGGCTTTGGGTTTCAGATGTATGGGCACCAAGGTGTTTCTATGTTTGGCTTCAGCATCTCTCAAAGGGTCAGACCGGATATACAGCCAAAGTGCCACCATCAAAGACAGCTTTGTTCTTGCCTGGAGATCCTGGGACCTGAGTAAAAACCATCACCAATGAAGTTGTCCCATCCAAGGAATCATGATTTCATCCTGGGATTTTGGAGCTTGGGTATCAAAGCATTGCACAGTCTGCTTCCTCCCAGCAAAATACGCATTACCTTGGCGTCATCACGATGGATTAGGGTGAGTGGAGTCAGCTGAGGGGATAGCAAAGAAAGCTCACCCCTTTATCCACCTGGAGAGGCAGGAGCTGCTAGGCCAGTCACACATGAACCAGTTCTACAGCGCTTCAAACCAGCCGCAGCACCTGATGACACCAGCCCAGCCAAGCTGAGGGTGTCTGGGATTTGGGACATCCTTGGCTTCATCATGTCTGAAGACACAGAAGGGCTGTGAAGTTGGGTAAATGAAGCCCTTCTTAATGATCACCTTCTCTTGGGTCCTGTGTTTGCCCTGTTCCTTGTACAGTGAGCCTGGATTTGAATCAGGTGTCTCAGCTCTCCCCTACAAGGTTTTGCCACCACAATGCTTTATACATTATCTTCTTATATCAATATCTTCTTCCCCTTCCAGAGCCAGGAGAAGGGCAGTAAATGGAATTTCTGGAAACTCAAGACCTTTGGGGAGGCAAAGCCAGTTCAATCTACCCCTGTCATCATGCTGGGATGAAACTCAGACCAGGGAGTTTTCTTATTGTGTGTTGATGACACCACCCTTTAACTCCATGACTAAGCTCTGGGGATGAGCCATACCCACTCTCACCTTGTTTCTTGCCAAAGCAGTGCACCTTGCTGCAGACACCAGAGATGAGGATCATTCCAAAGAGCACTACCTTATTCGTTATGTTATGCAAACCCCCAAATCAAGAATGAACCATTAACCTCTCTGATTGTTCAGGTCCCTCTTTAAGAATGTCCTCTGCTGTGTGTTTCTGTGGAACCTGCCTGCTTCAGCCCCTGCATCCATCTCTTCCCACATACGGGACAGACTGAGTTGCATTTGCTGGGTGGGAAGGTATAAGAATGGTTTATCCATGGATTTTCATTTGCTTTCCTTGCTTTGCTCTCCAAATGGCAAATCCAAGGAGTGGCAAGGATGTGCACCAACAGGAGAGGACCGTTCCTATTGAGCGGGACATGTTTCCTAGCATTGCTCCATCTTTTCACACAAATCCAGGTTGATTGCTACAACATCCCATCCCAGGAAAGGGCTGGGAGCCCTTCATCTTCTTGTTCTACCTCATCGGCTGTGTGCTCATTCCTGGCTCTGCCATCAACTCACTTGTGACCTTGGCTACATTATTTCCCCTCCCAGTGCTCTAATTTCTTATTCTATAAAATGGAGCTAACGGCTGTGATTTCCCTGGCAAAACACTTTGACAACCCCAGCTGAAAGACTTTCTAACAACGGGTGCGATGGTTTTATCACTGTCTGACAGGTAGATTTGGGGTTGCTGGGAATTACATGGCTCTGAAGCATTTACTGAGCTGTTTTTAAGCTCGTAAAAGCAAACCAAACCTGTGAATGAGCAGAGGACTCCTCACCTCAAGGCTCCCTTCCACCAGAGCCAAGTGGTTCTTATCCTGAAGTTACAGTCAATGAGGTGGGATGGGACCAAGTCACCCGGTTGGTTATCTTGGCACGAGCCGAAAGCCTTCCCCATGGAGATATATCTGAGCTGCTCTTCCAGCACTTGAGGTTCAATGTTCCCTGTGAGCAACAGGTTTTAACATCTCCCATTTTGTAACAGCCAGGGCTGTATTTCATCCCTCTTCCCCAGAGATTCTGCATTAGAAAAATTTATAAGCTTGGAGGATTGTACTCGAGGATGAGCTAATGGAGGCCAGGGGTGCCTCTTCTGGGAAATGCTTTGGTGGTCTGACAAAAGCTGGAAAAATATACCTATTTTTTCCAGTTACATCCATTCATCAAATTAAAGACACCAGCTGCCCCGGATTGGTTTTGGCAGTCCCTGGGCAAACAAACAGGAAGACCAACACGGAGCAGGCAACGTTGGGCATCCTGCAGAAATTGCATCTGAAATGGGAATAACTTTCCTCTGTACCTGTAACTCTTTCCATAAGGAAAGAGGAGGAAGAGAGAAGGGTCGAACCCACCAGCCGCATGGTCCGGAGGCAATGGAATTGGTTGTGGACGGGTTAAATATGGGATAAACTGCAGAAATAGGTGCCTAGCTGGCCCGCAGCTGGGATTGCCAACTCCAGGAGGGATTACCGGGTCAGGAGTGTGACTGTGGCTTTGCAGCTTCTCCAGCCTGGGCTGGTTTGACTGGGGTCAGCTTGACATGGAGCCAAGTGGGGAGAGAGTGGGCAGGCTCTGGCTGTTTAGCCTGAGTTCACCCGCTGCATCCTGTAATGCTTCACAGTGACCTTACGGGGCCAAGAAACCGGCCCAGATCCTTTCTGGAGAAGCCAAGCACTGGCTGCAGGAGATGATTCATCTATAGGCATCCTTCAGTGGTGGCAAAGCCTGATCCCACAGAAAACCCATCAGAAACAGGCTGCAAGTTCTTCCATTGACTCCAACAAGCCTCAAGCTCATCCTGCAAAATGGCAGATGCTCTTGGTCCTACCATGAGGGACTTCAAAGAGCTGAAAGCTGGGCCATGCCTCCTTTCTACTTTGGCAGATGCTTTGGCTCTTCCACTCCAAGCTAAGAGTTGCTGCCCTTTGACTAATCACAGCGTAAATCCTCATCTCCCATTACGAGAAACTGTGCATGTTAAGGGCTCAACACCCAAGATTTAGATCCCAGGCAAGTCTCAGAGGCTCAACCCATCCCTGGTCAGTGGCTGCTGCGATTGTGTAGAGATGCTCAGAGCACCCTGAAAAGAAGGTTTGAAGGAGAAACCAACAATTATTGTTCAGCCAAATAACTCAATTGGGGGGAAGTGGGAACGGGCGCGTTCACTTTCCTCCTGTCATCCCTTTGCTGAGCTTATTTATCGGAAAATAAATGACTGGCCGTCCTGTAAAACACTTTACTGGCAGCTTTTAAAAATGGTCTCTCCCTCCAGCTCCTAATGCCACGTTATCCAGCAAAAAAAGCGGTGTTCCACACACGGCAGCCATCAACCGCATTGATTTGTGAGGACTCCAAGATGAACGATAATGCCGGGCCATGGGACGGATGGTGATTTATGAGCCAGGAGGGAGCTGGTGGCTCACTCCTCATAGCCCAAGCTCTAGCACTGCTCAGGCACAAGTATCACATCACCATCCTACTACTGGTCCTACTAGAACCAGTAGAAGAGGGTTACTGGGAAGGGATTTGGGAGAGGGCTACTGGGGATGATGGAGAGGGGCCCTTGCTTGTGTTCATGGCCCAACAAGGTGATGGCACACCATGGCTTGTCATGAAGGTGAGTTGAGCTTGGGTGGAAGCTCCCCAGGACATGATGCCTGTGTGTTTTGGGTGCCATTTGAGCCAGCAGCTATTTATGAGTTCTGGGATGGAGAAAACATGGTTGCCAGTGGTTCATAACTTGCCCTTGTGAGTGAAGTCTCACTAAGTCCAAAGCACGACCTCAGAAATGGATTTTCCCTTCGCCAGCAGGATCCGGTCCCTGGCTGAAGTTTCTGCTGGGTTTTGGGCAGCATCAACATCTCTCTTTGGCAGGGAGGCTCCAAAGGTTACACTGGTTTGGAGCTCACCCAGACCTCCTTGAGATAGAAATACTGTCCCTTGCCTTCACCTGGTTACATCAATACTGCAGGATTTTAATTACCTTTGAGACCTTTAGCTCAGTACTGATATTAATACGGCCAACAGGTCTGAAAGCCATAGAGAGGTGGGGATTTATACACCGGCTCACATGGACACACACAGAGCACGAGCGATAATTCCTTTAGGAAAGCAGCCTAAAGTTTTCAGTAGGGATTTTTGCGGGCGGATCCAGGCAAAATGGGGATGCGTAGTTGGAGGAGAAACCCCACATCTAGGAATGGTGGCTCAGCACCTCCTAAATTTAAGTTAATACTTAAATCCATCTGGATTGCACCCTCTCCCGTTGCCATCCCAGATGCCAGGCTCTTCTTGCGCAAGATCCCAAGGAATACAATGACGTGCCAGGATTTTCCTTATAAAACTTCTCGCCCTGCTCTGCAGGATTGCAGAGGGTTGGAAAATTCTGCTGGGCATGTGCAACTCTGGGTCGTGCTGGATGCAAATTACCTTGATTACAGGTTGGGTAATTATAGGCGCAGCATCGGCGGTTGGAGGGCTGCGGGGGGAAGCCCCTTGCCTTGTTTCTTCAGAGGCTGCCTGTGAATCCATCTTCAAGCTTTCAACAGAGAAGGGGGGTGCGTGTGTGTGGGGGGTGGACTCTGCCACTCCGCACTGCAAAGAGCATAAATCACTTCTAGGGAATCATAAATCAATCTTTTTTTCCGAGCCCTCCAGCCCGTGAATGCAATGAGGCGATGGTGGAGCTCATGCTTCACAGCCTGTGTGCGGCTCTGGCAAGAAAAACACTCTCCAAAACATAAAGAAGGCTTGAGAGTCTCAAAGCCCTTCATTCAGAATGGGCAGACCCAGGAGGCTGGTAAAAGGGGCCCTGGAAACTCTAGGTATTTAGATAGGGGAAGATTAAGGGGGACTATTAAGGGGATTAGTGCCGGAGCACCTTTCCCATTTGGATTTTGGGGAAACAAGCGTGGTTTCATCCTGGTTTAGTCCCTTTGGGATGCAGACACCTTTGTGCATTTATGTCCTCCGCTCTCAAGCTCTGCCCACCCCAAACACCAGCCTCAAATCCTGGTCCTGACTTGGTAACTGATGCCTTTAGTTTAATAAGGAGGTTTTGTGCCCGCCCCAAGCAAGCCAGTGGTGGGGCTGCTGTGGGGCATACATGCCTCTGACCCAGCTAGAGAGCATTAACTGCTCAACGCTTGAGCTGCGCATATTGGGGTTTGCCAGTGGGAGCCACTGATTTCTCTCTGATGAGCATTTTGAACAAGTGTATTAAATGCTCAGCATCCTGCTGAGCCCTCTGCGCTCAGCATGGGTAATATATGTATTAACGTGCCAGTGAGACACAGCATTATTCTTATTAAAAGTAATTTACGCAGCCCCATCACTTGACATTTATGTTTCGAAGACGGTATAAATCTGGCGTGCCCAGGCAGGGGGGTTTCTGCATGGATGGGCCATCCCGAACGGGATGCTCCTACCACCGAAAGCTTTGGTTTGAGGCCAGGGAGAGAAAAGGCAGCTCCGGGAGGCTTTTATTAAGGGGAAAAAGGGAATATTTAGGGAAAGGGGGCTAAGGAACCGTGCGTCTCTTTCTTCTGTTTTGACTAAGCTGTTAATTTGACAGTGAATGACGACGGGGTGGTTGTAAATCTGCTGCCTGGGGATGCAGTCGGCCGTCTGCAGGGTGGGAACTGTGACAGCGAGGTCCCCCCGGGGCCTTGGTGCCTCCAGGTGAGGCTCAGTCCCATGGGATCTGCCTGTGGGGTGCCCCCCCCCCTCCATGCTGGAGCAAACCTCCTGGTGTGCGTGGGGCACAGCGGGGTCAGAGCAACCGGTTGTGGCACGTCCCTGTGTCCCCAGGTCTGCCGAGCGCCAGCCGCTCCATGAGCTCATCGCTCGGGGGATCTCTGACTCAGTAAATGACCCGTTGGAAAAAATGAGGGGGAAAAATACTGGTGGAAAGCAGAAAAAAACCAGACCTAAAAAAACCCAACGAAGAGCAAAAGGTTTTGGAACGCGGCTGTCTAATTTGACATCATCGGGGGCTCTTCTCACCCGGCCTCTGCCCTATGCTACAGGCCGTCCCCAGCGCCCTGATGTGAATTAGTCCTATGTGCATGCTGTGCCTCAGTTTCCCCATCTCTAAACCAGCACGCTGCTTGCTTGAATAGGTTGCAGGGAGCCCTGAAGTGAGATACAGCAGGCAAATGGGCTTCGCTGTGGGTTATTTGTAGACAAGAGGGGACAGAGCCCTAAAAGAGCTCTCTCCCAAACCCAAAGAGCTCAAAAAGGGACCCCAGTGAGCTTTACCTCAAGCCCATGGCACAATCCTGTCCCTGTGCCCTGAGATGCCCCATTACACCCCCTTTGCCATCACCTGGGCTTTGCCATCACCCAGCGTGCAGCACCCAGAGGGTACCTTGGCCACCTTCTCCAAACTGCCTATCTCAGGATGGGGGGAGCCATGCACTGGAGGCACCTATTTCTCTTTGGGGGCTCCAAAGGGTGCTGAGGACAACCGGAGCAGGCCCAGGTCTTTGGGGTAACCGCCTGTGTTACAGCCAGGGGGCTCTGATGAATGAAGGCTGGATTGTGGGCACGGATGAGGCTGTGCCGGCGGGTCAGTGCGAGCGGGGTGACAGCAGGGACAGACGCCGCGTCCCTCTGCATCACCGGCAGCCAGCACGGGACCGCATCCAGTGTCTGCAGCTCATGGGAAGGAGCCAAGATGCCAACAGGTAGTGCCAAAAACCTCTCCTAGAATGGAGGTAGCCAGCAGGTCCCGGAGCGATTGCTGCCACAAAAAGTATGGGGTGACCTACTTGCAGTGGAGTTTAACTCTGTGCTAAGAAGAAAATAGATGCCTTTAACTAAATCTGCTCCGCTTTCAGTGGCCTATATTCCAACCTGCCTCTTCAGCAGCAGCGAAGTCTCTTCTGCCAAGAAACGCTGCAGCAATGACCTGTTTCTTGAGCTGCCAATGCCTCCAGCCCATCACGGTGGCACGAGGAACTGGAGGAGCCTAGACGCCCAAAGATGATGCATAAAGGGTCTCCTCCAACGTCCTCCTTCTGCGTGCCTTAATATGGGGTTTAATGAGGATTTTTCCCTTCCTGGCTATAGCCAAGCAACTCCTTCCACCGGTTTTCTTGCTTTTGCAGGTCCAAGGACAAGGGTTTTGGGGCAATCACCTTGTTCCCTTAACCCAAGGGTACATTCTCCATGGTTCTGCCCTCCCTTCCTTGGGAAACACACAGCAAAGTGTCACAGCACGGTGGCGGAAAGGGGCTCGCCTCGCTTGGCGCTGCAGAAATGCCTTTAATTCCTTAATATCCCCATTTTTAGGGTACAATTATAGATTGGCTGCACCTCGCTGCCGTAAATCAGCATCAAAGGCTCCGTCGCGTCAATAGGAGAACACATGTACTTACAAGACTATGGGTGTTTGATGCTAATAAAAGAAGATTAAACGAGAGGTCGTAATCACCCGCCGAGCCTACGAGTGCCAGCGCAGTGTGTGCAGCCTGGCCAGGCTGGAGGAGCTGGGGCTGACCCCCTGAGGACACCCCCCACCCCAGGGACCATCCCTGTAGGGACCCACTGGGGCTGCTCCAGCTCCCGTCACCCTCCGCTTCCCCCTTCCCACACCCCACGCTGGATTTTGGGAACATTAATCACCCTCCCTGAACTGACAGTCCGGCTTTCTGTAGCCGTAGCGATTATCCAAGCGTTTTAATGACACCTTGGACCCAAGGTATCAATTAGACATGTCAGGATAAGAACTGCCTTGAGCTGATTCAGCCCATCACGACCACAAGGCAGGGACCTGTTCCAGGCTCTCCCCGGGATGCGTTCAAGCCTCTGGGGCTGGAATGGCTCCGAAATGCCGGCGGGGGGGAACCAGACAAGGATTTTGTGCCTTTTATTTAGTGCCTCGCGTGCTGCTAACTCCTTCCCTTGTGTAACAGCTCCTGCAAAGAGAGGCAGGAGTGTGCTTAGAGTTATACCGCTGGGATAGTGTTGTATGGGATTATTGGATCATATGGGTTGGATGGCTCCTTGGCCCAAGCTCCTGCTGGAAACAGGGTCATCTATGGGGTTAGACAAGGTTGTTGAGGGCTTCATTTACCATCTGCTTATCCGCTCATCCTTTATCTTCAACTGTCTCCCTCTATTTCTCCTATTATTTCATCCCCGCCCGGTGCATCACCCACCTGTAACAGCTTTTAATGTCCAAAATGCTTCCCCGCTGCTAACACGTGAATCTGCATGATTTCCCTCCTGGATATATCCCTGCCTTGCAAATGTGATACCTGCAGCCGCTGTGGCTCCTGCGGTTGATGATTTTATTTCCCTTTGCGACTAGATAAGAGCTAAGCAGGAGCATCATTTCAGAGATGGGAAAGGAAAGTGCTCAGGGGAGACCCAAACCAGCAGGTCGCAGTGGTTTGGGTTTGAGTTGCATCTCATGCCTCTGTGGGCCGTAAGCAGCATCCAGGTGATGGGATGCAGAAGAAAACCCCACACAGGAGGCAGGAAAAGCTCCCAAAGCCAAGACCTGGGGGCTTGGGAAGAGCTGCTGAGCTACACGATGAGGCTTTTTTGTTGACAGATGCTTCTCCAAGGAGTTTCCCAGTCATCAGCATAAAAGGGACCAAACATCTGTGGGGCAGACAGGTCTTAGCAGGAGCCCCTCGAACAGCCCCAGATGAGGTTGCTGTGCTGGAGGATGGAGACCACCAGTTATTACCCTAAAATCTCTCTCCCAGGAGGATGCCTCAGATCTCCTGGATCCTTCTGGGACTTTCCACTTGCCACATCCCATGGGAATGCCATCAGGGGGGGTTTGGGACACAGAGTCCTGGGGCAGATTTAGGGCGAGCTGAGGGTTGTGAATTGGGATGTTGAACATAGCAAGGGTGGATTTAAATCACCAGTTTTTTGTCCCTTCGCTGGTAGAGGTTCAAGGCCCAAAGAACCCCTATGCCTATCCTGGCCACAAGCCATGCAGCTGTGGGATGGGACACATGTGGTACGTGAAGCACATCCCTCTCGGAGCTGCTGCAAGGAGCATTCCAGCACAGAGGAGATGTGCTCATAGGTCTCGAGATGACTCCCACAGATGTCAGGGGTTTGGGTGTCTTGAACACGGGACTGAAGTTAGTAGGTCAGGTCTACTGGGGGCTGGTGGAGCTGCTCTGGTAAAGAAGGGGAAGAACAGTTTTGGTAGGAGGCTTGCCAGACTGGTCAAGGAGGCTTTAAACTAGATGTGTTGGGGGAGAGGGGCATCATTCCATCCCAACGCACCCAGTCAGTTGCCAACACCTATAATAAATGCTTGGAAGTGACAGGGCAAGGGGTAACGGGTTCAAACTGAAACAGGGGAAGTTTAGATTGGATCTAAGGAGGAAATTCTTTCCTGTGAGGGTGGTGAGGCACTGGAATGGGTTGCCCAGGGGGGTTGTGAGTGCTCCATCCCTGGCAGTGTTCAAGGCCAGGTTGGATGAAGCCTTGGGTGGGATGATTTAGTGTGAGGTGTCCCTGCCTGTGGCAGGGGGGGTGGAACTAGTTGATCTTGAGGTCCTTTCCAACCCTAACTATTCTATGATTCTATGTGGCTGCTCTTGGAAGATGCAGAGCTCTACTCCGCAGGTGGGTATTTCTCTTCCTTCGGGTCACCCAAGATGCATGGACTCCAGGAGACCTCTTTCTCCTCACAAAGCCCAAACTTCTCCATAGTCTTCCCCTGGTGCCAGACGGTCAAATCAAGGATTTCCGCTGAGGGAGACCAAAACACGACAGAAAACCACCCTACCAGTGCAAGAGGCTCAGGGCTTGGGCGGCAGCTCGGCCCGTGGTTGCTTGCCTTGGCCAATGACTCAACATGGTTGTGGGCTCAGGTTTTTCACATTCTCCTCTGCACGCAGGGAGTATTTACACCCACAAACTGCAGTGCACACAGAGCTCAGCATCCTTCCTCCTTAGAAAAGCCGCCAAGAAGACAAGAGAGCCTCGAAGCTGTCGTCAACATGTGGGCAAGCCGGTGAGCACTTTGTGGTGACAGAGGGCCTGTCTTCGTGAGCTGGCCTGCCAAAAATGTGTCTCTCAGAATGCTGGCAATGACATATTTTTGGGAGCTGGCTGCCTCCTCCTTCTCTGGAGTTGGAAGGGCTCTAAAGCCAATGATCTGTCAAAGCCTAAGGGCTATAAACATGTGGTTTTGCCACCCAAGGTCTTTCTCCTTGGCTTTTGCCGTTGCCATTCTGGGGTTGGGTGTTTTCTTTCTTTCTTGGTTTTTTTGAAGAGTCTGTGGGATTGGGCAAATTTAATCCAGCCTACAGTTCCCTGCACTGCTGGGGCCTGCAGCTACACCGCTTCTGGGCCAAGAACCGCGCAAGTGTTTGGAAGCTTTGCCATGAAGCCACAGGCGTGGGATGCAGGACATCATGGCTCCTCTTCGCCACAAGGTTGGCCAACCTCTGTCCATAATTCATCTGTTTCTGAGTCCCTGGGGGAAAAGGTCAGAGCTTCTCAAGTGGACCTTGTCTATGCTCCTTCATTAGGACGACGTGGCGAACCCATTTCACGCGGTGCACATTGTAAAGCGCTAAGGGCGATTGAGGTTAGGTCATTCTCAAGAGGTGTTCAACTGAAAGTGACTGTAATACCCCAGTTCTTTTAGAGAGGGAAAAGAACAAGCATTTTTGGCTCCAAGGCCAGTGCTAAAGCACCTCAGATGACATATTCGTCATAGAGAGGTTGGTGGTAGGCTTTGATTGATATTTCATGTAGTGCAATCATAGGAAAACCCAATCTAAGTATTCTTTTGTTCCCAGCTGCTGTCTAGGACTCTGAGATTTCTATTCCTCTTCCATTCTGGGCTCTTCAAGCACAAAAGTTGCTCCATGGTGTGATAGCCTGGATAGGACTCAGCTCGGTACGTGCTGCTCAAGCTTTTGGCTTCTTCTCTTACCCTCAGCAGACAGAGGGGTTAATTTACTCTTTTCAGCAGACTTTGACATGAAGCAGCTATTGCTGCTCCTTTTGCTTCCTCTTCTCCAAAGTCCTTGCAGAGATTGCGCAAGGTTGTGTTTCCTTCGGCTTCTGATCATTCGCAGCATGTTTCCTGATTTACCCTCCAGATCAGCCTCGAACAAGGTGCTCAAAAGCAGCCGCACAGGTAGGACCTGTCTACGATGGAGGCTGAGATATCAAAGACTCCCGTTATAATCAAAGGTGAGGAAGAGACACCTGCAGAGGGTGAATCACTGGAGATCGGTACCCGAGATAGCGCCGATGAATTGTCCTCTGCGTGTGCGTACTTCTCCCCATGCCGATGGCAGGAACCAGGTGGAACCTGCTTCAATTTAGATGTCGCAGGGTTTCCATTGGAGATGGGGTGGCACGGGCTGAGGTGGCATTTCATGCTGATTGAAGGGGGGTCACTTCTCTCTCATTTATGCAACGCCATAGGAAGTTGGTGTGAACACACGCAACACTGCAGTGCTAGGGAGCAAACAGCATCTGGCTCCTCTTTTTCTTTTTAATTTACCTTTTCCCTTTTCTTTATTTCTTTTAATTTTCTTTTTCATTTTCCTTTTTCTTTTCTTCCCCTCTTTTTTCTTTTCCTTTTTCTTCTTCTTTTCCTTTTTTTCTTTTCTTTTCCTTTTTTCCTTCTTTTTCTTTTCCTTTTTCTTCTTCTTTTCCCTATTATTTTTTCTTTTTTTCTTTTTTTTTTGTATTTCTTACGTTTTCCTTTTTCCTTCCCTTTTTTTTTTTTTCCACACGAAGCATTGGTTTGATTCCAGGACATTTTTTAAATTGCTTTCAGAATTAGCAGGAGGTGGGGCAGGGAAGAGATCTGCTCTGGAGCTAAGCTGGGATATACAGGCTTAATTCCCCATTCCAAGGGGAGCTTGGTGATGCAAACAGGCGGCAAAGGCCCTGAGCTGAGCAGTTGCAATCCCATCTTCTCTGGGGCACGCGGGAATGTCGGGGTGACTCAGAAAGCTGCTGTAGCTGCTGCTGGGAATGGAGCTAGTCTGAGCCCGTCGCTGCACGTGAGAGTGGGCAAGGGAGGGCAGGCAGGGTTAGGATCGACGTGGCAAAGGCAAGGAAGAAACCTGCAGTTTCTCATTGAGAAATTAGCTTTGGAAACAGCGGTGTTGCTCACCAGGGCCCTGGTGGCATGAAAGGAGAGGAGGTGGCATGAAAGGAGGGGAAGCATCTGTCCATCACCATTCTCATTCCCCAAGCACAGAGTCCAGTGTTACCTGGGCAGGGTGTAGGACTGAGGTGGCGATGGGTCTGGCTCATGCATGGGTGGGTGTACATCTGGTTTGTTGAGTTAGGGTCCTTCCACGTCGTTGCTGATGGGTCAATGCAGCCTGCCCTGAATGGCACAAGGTGTGGGTGAACTACAAAAGATCTGCTCTATGAGATATCTCAGGTACCCTGGGGCATCTGAAACAACTCCAGACACCTACGTGTGGGCAACCCAACTGAGCTGAACACTCAACTCGGGCAATCTTAGAAGACCAAAGGGAAGATGTCCCCAGGTGAGCTGCACTTGCCAGGCTTCCTGTATTAGCCAGGCAGGGGACCATATGCTCCCCAACCATCATAGCATTAAGCTGGGCTCCATCTCAACAATGGTGAGACACAGAAAGGCAGATTCCTTGTGGGATTCAAGCAGTATTCATGGTGGTAATGCATGGAGTAGATGCCCCAGTCACTATCTCTTCAAGTCTCAGTGTTCGCATCTGTGTTGTGAGCTACACCTTCCTCATTGTACCATATCTCAGACAGCCCCTCAAAGCATTGCAACATGCCAAGGGGGAGGAAGAACCCAACCAATGGTCTATAGAACCTCAGCTATGGGCACCTGAGAGCAGCTTTCAAGAGCGAAGTGAGGCTCAGGGCTGCACTGATGGGAGCTGTGATAATGGGGTCCCAGTGGATGGGTTTGGGCAGCTTGGGTCTCACAGGGCTTGTTCATCATGTGGAGGTTTCTTGCCATTGGCTTAGTGGTGAGTTGAGTTGGGAGGAACCAAGAGACTCCTGTCAAACTTCTCCTTGTCCTCTTGGGTAAGACTTTATCTTGTCTATCAGCAGCAATGGAAGGCTTTTTACTCAACAGAGACTGGTACCTCCAAAAAAACCTCCTTCCATCCTGACTTTGCTGTCTTAGATGAACCAGAGAAGAACTGAGAAGGTGCCCATTTCTCTCCACCAGCTCCAAAAGAAGACTGGACAAATTCATGCTACAAGACTTAAGTGAAACATCTCCTGGCCTCCATACCAGGGCCAGCACATTGCCCTCTCCCATCAAGCCATTTTGGGGTGGACATAGAGGTAGAAGGAGAGGTAGAGGATGGGTTGGAGAAGGCCACCCTTGGCACCAACAAAGCCTCGCCTTGCTTTCCTTACCCCTACAGCTCTTGCCATGCGGAGACGTGCACCTGAAGAGGTCACGAGTTGAGAGGAGACGTCTTGGCGGTTGGGTTGGCGGAGGAAGCAGGGAGGAGGCAAAGGGGGTGGATTTGTTCTAGGCAAGGAGACAACCAGGCAAAAGAGTCATGAGTTCTTGGCTATGGAGGGGCCCATTCCTTGGAGAGAAAATTACTGGCAAGTGGCTGAAACACTGAGTGTTTCTCCCCAGCCCTTCCCTTGCTGAGAGCAATATGAAGGCAATTATTAGAGCTACTTCTGAAAGGAAAAAGGGGGAGGGAGAGGAGGGGAAAATGCAACCGAGAAAAAAAAAAGGGAACAACCTGGAGAGCTGAAAGCTGCTGCCTGGATGTGGGTTTTCAACAAGACTGCTTGGCACATCTGTTTGCCTAACCCAATGCATCACACAACCTCCGAAAGCTATAATCAGGCAATTTCAGGGTGTGGAGCTGGGCACTAAATAAGTACTGAGATAAGTGCACGCATTGTTCACACGCCAAGAGTCAAAGAAGTGCAGACGGAGAGACCTGCATTGGCCCAAGCCATGAAATCATGAGAGCCTTGGGGGCTTGGGGATGGTGGGGACGGTCCTGGGCCTGGGTGCTGGTTGTCTCGCAGCGGAGCGCCCGAGGGGAGAAAAGGATGAGCATTAAAAGAACACAAAAAGAAGGGAGAAAAGAGCCTGGCTTCTGCTTCTCCACACCTCCCCACGCCAAAAAAGCCTCGGTGTAAGTGTCAATGGCGTCATCGCGGAAAGGTGGTGCTTGTCACAAATAAATCAGCCCTTGCCTTTTAGCTGTGCTGATAATTATATGGTGTCTTAAGTATCTGTACAAACTGTCAGGGGAAATATATGGTGAGTAAAGAAACTTGGAGCTTGCTAGCAGGGAAATGTTAAGGTGTCTCAGCTTAGCTGCTACAAAGGAACCTTGTCTGGATTTATTTGGAGGGGGGGGAATGATGAAAGGTTGGATTCATGTCCTTTCTTGTCCGTCAGGAGACATTTCATGTGGTTGTATAACCCTAATGGTTTTTCTTGAAGCAAAATTAGAGAATCGGAGATTTGGGAACAAATGTGGTCCAGGACGAGAGGCCAGATCCTGGGCACCTTCCGTGGTGGCAGAAAAGGTCCTCATGGCCCGGACAGTGGGGTGGCAGCACCCCAAGTGTTGCCACTCTGCAAATGCAAGGCCAGAAAGCTGAGGTGGGGCCAGGAGCGATGCTAATTCGGGATCAGACCCCACAGGGCGAATGCATGAGTGAGCGGCCGTGCAGGACTTTCACCCGCAGGTGCAGATATCATCTGGGGTTTAGGAAATCCCCAGACTCTGGATGCTCGTAGGTATTTCATTCGCCACCCGCCCATTATCGGAACCCATAACTACCAGCAGTCAGCAGCCCAACTCAGAGAATACCACCAATAAGGACTTGACCTTGGCACTGAGAACAGCCCCAGCCTCACTGCACGGGCAGCTCAGGCCATGCTGAGCACCCGTGCCAGGATACGGCCCTCACTGAGGTGGCATTTCTGCGTTTGGCTCGGCTTTTCCTAGGGCGCCCATCACCATGGCCTCTGGGCGCCTCGTAGCTGAGCTGAGAATGTAATATCCATCGTGATCACAGCGTTAAAAGAAGCTGTGGAGACACCGTAAGAGGGTTATGCTTTCACTTCCCTTCACCCAAACGCAATCAGTAGCCGTGTGCAAACCAAGTTTGCCTCCGAAGGCTCTATTTTTACCCAAACCTGCTCCATTCCTTCTGCATTTCCTTCTTTCTGCGAGCTCCTGGTTTTGGTGAATCACAGAATCACAGAATCACAGAATCCCAAGGGTTGGAAGGGACCTAAAAAGATCATCTAGTCCAACCCCCCTGCAAGAGCAGGGTAACCTACAGTACATCACACAGGAACTTGTCCAGGCGGGCCTTGAATATCTCCAGTGTAGGAGACTCCACAACCCCCCTGGGCAACCTGTTCCAGTGCTCTGTCACTCTTACAGTAAAGAAGTTCTTCCTGATGTTAACGTGGAACTTCCTATGCTCCAGTTTACACCCATTGCCCCTTGTCCTATCACTGGATATCACTGAAAAAAGCCTAGCTCCATCATCCTGACACCTACCCTTTACATATTTGTAAACATAATCCAAGACCTAACCCCCCCACTCCCCAACACAGGTTGGGTTTGGGCACAGCTATTTCAGTTCTAGGTGTGGCTGCTTACACAAACTATAATTACACCAACAAAACCCCCATGGGGGACACGGTTACAACGGCACCGAGGTGCCAAAGACATGTATGGAGATAACAAGACCTCAGTAGACACGTCTGCCCCAGCACCTTCAGAAGAAGGCGTCAGCACCACCGTCCCAGCTTTACAGGCAGGGAAACTGAGGCACGGGGCCATGAATTGCTCAAGGCCAGCCATAATCGGGACCAACCTCACCCCTCGCTGCTGCTGTGTTTCACATTCCTCCCTCTCCTTGACAGCCCACAGCCGGGAGCTTCTCATACATATCCTACGTGAGGGCTCCTGGGTTATTAAGAGGAGCCAGGGCTCGGTGTCGGGAAGGATGCTGCAAGCTCCTACATGCTGGAGCTGGGTTAATCCCCGCCGGTGCAGCTGCAGCCGGGCAGGGTGGCTCCACGCTGTGGCAGGGTCCAAAATGTGGGGGTTTTGGTACCCTAAAGATGGGGGGAACTGGAGATCTGCCAGGGGGTGGGTTAACAGAGATGAGGGCATGGCAGCCCTGTGGCTGTCCCTGTCCTTGTGCCCATCCCAGCAGCTCTCAAAGGCTTGGCAGAGGGGGCCACTCATTCGGTTTGCGAACTGGAGACTGAAGAGCATCTCCCCTTGTAGTGGTGCCCTGGAGCAGGCACATTCTACTCCAGGGGGGCTGCATCCCACCCCAGCCTCCCCTTATTCCGCAGGGCATCCCACCTACAGCATCCTCCCAAGGGTCATATCCTGCCCAAGTCCAGCTGCACCATGGGGCATCCTCCCTTATCCCTACCCCTCAGCCAATCCCACTCTGCCATCTGTGTTCTTGACCAATCCTGTGCTGTCACCTACCTCTGCTTCCAGCCAACCTTGTGCTGCCACCTCACTCTGCTTCCAGCCAATCCTCTACTACCACCCATATTTCCAACCAATCCCATGCTGCCTCCCCAGGGATATATAAACCCCCAGCAGCCACTCCCCTAGAGGGACTGTTACCCTTTTTGGGGGTAAAAATGGGTTTCTTTGGTTAATGAAACCACCCCAGAGCACCTAAGCCTCTTCCCTATGTGGGGAAAAAGGGGTCCCTGCACCCCACAAGACCTCCATCCCCGCCTTCCTGCCGGGTACAGCCCTAATGCCACCTGAGCTCATTAGAACCTGGTGCTAATTGCCTTTCTGAGCAAATTTGGGCATGGGGGGGGGGGGGGCTGTCTCATTAACCCCCAGCCAGTGTCTTTGCCCTGCCAATGTGTCTCAGGAAGCTGCAATTAAACGCAAGCCCATTTGCATGCAGGTAACGAGCTCTTCAGGAGCGAGCCAGCATCCCATTTCTTAATTTTACGTTCCCCCCCTCCTTGTTTCTCCTCAACTCTCCCCAGTTCCTTTGCTTGTTTATTTATTGGCCTTTTATTGCAACCGATATTTGCATGGAAACTGTTTCCTGCTGTTCCCTTCCCACTCCAAGCCATCATCCTTGGGTTGTGACATTAGAGTTTCCATGGCAACGCGTTGAGATGCCACAGAGGACCGCGCTGCCTTCAGGTGGGGAGTCAGGCAGATGGAGCTGGTGAGAAACAAAGAGGGGAGGGAAGAAAGCACCCGGTTTTGTGTGGCTGGAGTGGTCCAGGGCTTGCCGCAAAGCTGGGCTGGGATAGTGGGGGATGCTGGGTTTGGGGGTTTGTTGCTGAGCTGCGTGAGGATGAACTGCAGGGCTAAAGGCATCCGCAAAATGCTTAGAGAGAGCTGGGGGGTGATGAGGAGGGGGCTGCTCGAAGGGAAAAGGGCTGAGGTGGTGTTCTACCTGCATCTCAGAGCACCCCATTTCACCCCAGGATGCCCAAGATCTTAATGGGTTCATGCATCTTCAAGAAAATCCCTTGGCATCTCCATTTGAGGGCACTGGGAGCTGCAACACCACTTCTCCATAGGCAGCTCTTTCAGCCTATTCTCCCAACACCCTAAACCCCTTTTCTCCTCCAGCTCTCCCCCATTTCCAGCTGAGGCCACTGGCTGGTGTTGTTTCTTCCCCTCCTCGGCTGCAGGCGGGGATGTCTGGAAATCGTTAATCCCAAGAATGTTGCCAGGTTTCTGGCGCAATGGGAAGGGGACGGGGTCGGTCCTATAAAACCTGAGCAGCCTGAGAGCGGGTGGTTTGCGAGCTCGCTCCTCCTTGCCTTGGCCTCTTTGGCAGAGGTCGGGCTCTCGGCTTTCCTGATCTATCCCGATGGCTGCTGCATCTCCAGATGTTTGTCATCCTGGTGGGGGCTCCTTGGTTAGATGCATGCCCAGCCGCAGCTCCATCTTCTGGCGGAGACATCGCGCTTGTGTGTCCCCATTGAATCCGAATCTTTCTCTGATGTGGGAGAGGAAGAGATGAGACAGAGGTCTGCTTGCTTGGCTTTCCTTGACCCCTAAAGGTGACCCTCTTTTGGATGCAAAAACCTTGATGTGCTGATCCACACCTCGATGTGCCAATTCAAGGGGATGCTGGGAAGTTCATGTTTCGCCTTCCAGCCCCAAACCTGCCCCTGCGAAGGGTGGGATGCGTTGCATTAGGTAGGAAACCCACAAGTGCTCATTTCTGACAAGTTTCATGCACTTCCTGGTCTCTCACCTCCATGCACCCAACCTCCTATAGACATCAGCGAATCTACAGGGCTGTCACAGACATGGCACCTCCAGGAATAAGACCATCATGAGACATCTCCAGTCATCGAATGGTTTAACAAAGGCGAAATCCAAACCATATCCAGACAGCCTCTTCCTTTAGATCTTCCCAAAATGGATGCTGAAGCTTTTGGGATAGCTGCCGGCACCTCTCCAGCACCATGAAGCCAGGCTTTGGCTGGCTCTCAACTGATTTTTGGGTCATATTCTGAGCAAAACTTCATCTCTCCCTTTCCCAGGGCCAGCCCTTGGTACCTCTGTGCCGTCTTTTGTTGTATTTTTGCTTTTACTTCTTTCCCAGTCTATAAAATGACAGTAATAGGTGCTGCAAATCAAGGGTGTCTAGATGCTAAACACGCTGCCACTCGCCGATGGGCTCTTTGTGACCCTAGCACAGGGATGCTGAGGGGCTTTTTTTTTCATGGAAAAGAGCTTGGGAAAGATCATTTCTCTGCAAAACTAAACCATGACTTCCTGCAACAAAGGAGGGAGCTATTACTGCAAAAAAAAACCCCTGCTGACTGCAACCAGGACACATCTTCGCAGTATATTACTGCTTATTGGAATATTCCCCGCATCTACTTTACCATATGTTTGTCCTCCCTCATTTTAGGTTGTGCTGCTTTGCTAAATTACACGTTTAAAGCCAACCAAAGGAGAGAAGGGGAGAGGGGAGACTGGAAACACACCGAGGGCTTTTCCTCTTGCAAACCCAGCATGATAAAATGAGGCACAGCGCTATGCTCGCAGCCAACACCGACCTGAATTTCCTTGTCATTTTGGTTTGGAAGGGGAAAAAAACCCCGAGTGTGATGGCTGCATCTTCCAGTTTTGATTCCCCTTGTAAGTCACAGTGGAACAATCGGCTGCTCTGTTCGTGCTACTCTCTATTCATACGGTAATTAGAAAGCTAGGAATGACAGCCCGTTTAATGACGGCTGTAATATGTACCTGCATCTCGCACAACAGCTGGTGCACTGGAGAAAATGCAGCCATGTTTCTTTGAGATGGGCTAATAGGAAAATCTTGAGCTAACAAGGAAATAAATCTCCCCAAGGCTAAACTTCCCCGAAAATGGTTTCGTGTGCAGAGAAAGGAATTTTAAACAAGTCGGGCCAAATTCAGCCTGGTTGGAGCTGAACCCGGCGCTGCTGCGGGTGCCTTCAGCCCGCTGCCGGCGTAACGGAGCTCAGTACCTGCACCTCAATGGGGTTTTTCTTGCTGTTTATGTTGGTATAAATCAGAGCTGACACGTCCTGAGCCGCTGGGTTTACACTGGGCTGTAAAGCTGTGGCTGGGTAGATGTAAAAGGACACGGTAGTTGGGGCTGGGGCTGCTTGCTGGGGCTGGTGGGTGCTGTTAGCTGCCCGTTCCTGGCATGAGCTGGTGGCCGTGATGTGGCTGTGGCAGAAGGTCTCATGTCAGGAGGGTTGCAATGAAAGCTCCATGGGATTTATGCCGTTCAATTAGACCCCACTTTCTAGGTGACCCTGCCTTGGGAGGGGGGCTGGACTAGATGATCTCCAAAGGTCCCTTCCAACCCTAAGGATGCTGTATTCTGTGTTGCAGGAGATGATGAGTATTGAGTGCCTTGGCTGGAGGTGCTGATGTCCTATACAATGTCCAAGCTCAGCTCCATTTTTTCAGGCTCCAAGAGGCAAAAGACACAAGAATGAAGCTGAAGACTAAAAAAAAAAAGACCTCTGTGTAGCCCCAGGTGATGCAGTGGATCACTGGGAGAAAGATCTGCAGGGAAAGCAGTGCTTTAGCTAAATCACTGTTCTCTCCATCTGCGTGGCACTTATCATGGGGTTAACCCTCTCCGTTGGAGACCACGTCTGATTTTGAAAGGGGATGTGATTTTCCCAATGAGTAGCCACCTCCTCAAGGTCTCCTTTCCTTCCCAAACGTACTACACGTCTTCTCTCCATTCATCCACCAGCCCTGGTTGCCTTCATGTTTTCATTGTGTCTCCTTGGGTGATGGCAGCTGGGAGGAAAGAAGGGAAGAAGCTGCGATTTCCCATCATCCAGCAATCACCCCAAAACCCCTCACATACAGCTGGTTTCAGCATGCACGAGGGCATCCCTTTGCACAGCATTCCATCAGAGGGGGCCCATCCCAAACTACACCCATTAACCTGACCTTTCGATGCCCAACAGGAGCATGCTGAGGTCGCAGCTCCTCCATCTCATGGTCCACAGCCAGGAAAGAGGGCAGGATGGGACCGGGACCCCTGCTGTGCCATGAATTACAGCCGCAGGGCTGCCGAGTCCCAGCCCAGCGAGGACCTGCCGGTGCGGTGATGATTTGCAGCTCGGCCCAGCCCAGCTCGCTGCGTGCCTTCTCCAAACGGATCCGTCTGAACCGGCTCAAGTTCTCCCCAGCACTAATTGATTTCTGCTTGCAGCCGGCTCCCTTTCAGCCCCCTGCTAGCCCCCAGCCCTCAGAAACCCGGAGATAAAGCCCCAGGGTCTCAGTTTCCTGTAGTCAACCTCCAAACATCTGATCAAGTGTCTTAAATTGTGTGGATTTCTCTCTTTTTTCTTCTCCCCCCCTCCTTCCCCTTTCTCAGGCATCCCCAGGGAAGTTCCCAGAACCATTCCTCATTTCTTCCAGCCATCTGCTCCGACCCACGGCGAGAAAAGTCTCCCTTCCTCCCAAATTCCTCTTAAAAACCGCGTTAATCCAAGCCGGTTGGGTCGCACATGGGTTTTGCAAGGGACGTGGGAAAGAGCTCCTCGGCAGGAGAGGACCTCAAAGGAAACCCGGAGCAAGCGGAACGCTATCGGTGTGGATGGGGGAGAGGGTGAGCTCAGTAGCATCCCCGGCGCCGTGAAACGGGGCGTCTCAGGGGGCCAGCCCCGACCGTTGTCAGCCCATAAAAAGGAATCCTGCAAACAACTTCGCAGTGTCCTTCCGAAGGGAGCTGCCGCTCCGCTTCGTCCCTCCTCGGGCTGTAATTTAAGGGCTCGGAGGGGGTGTGTGTCCCTTCCTGGAACCGCCGGCGCTCCGCATGCTGTGAATAATATTCCGCTTTTTCCATCTGTGACTAGATTTATGACCCGGCAGCTCCGTTCAGATCTAGGTCTGATTTCGACGGTCGATGCTGGAATGTGATATTTTCCTAAATGTCCCTGTAGTGCCATGAAATCCAGTTATAAAGAAAACAAGGACATGTTTTAACAATAAAACCAATGTGCATGATCTAATTAAATGGCATAATAAAATTAGGAAATAAATGCACAAAGCATGAAAACCTGTTCCTTGAAAAGTGAATCAAATTGGCTACTAAAATGAGCGTTTATTCCTTGTGAAGGAAGCGGGAGGCTCTTGTCCTTTTGCTCCGGGAAGGGATCGCCAAGCTTTTTCCAGGTTTTGGGGAGGTTTGGTCGTTGAGGGTTGTTTTTCTCCAAGAGCTGGATGGAGCCGGAGGCAGCCAAGAGGGGGAAAAGGAAAGAAATATTTGCCTAGTGAATGCATTTACCTGCTGGAAAACCCATCCTTGTGCACAAGATTAATAAATACATCGCAAAGGAGCCTAAGATGCCAAAGCTGGGGGGAGGAAGAGGTTTGCTGCTTGCTCCAGCAAGACCCAGAAGCATGGTTGGGAGATGATAACCACCCTACAGAGCTGCTATTGGTAAAAGAAGGGGCAAATTTGGTTGTTTAACACTGAAGCTCCTCTGAAGTGCAAATAATAGGACTCTCTTTTTATCCATAAGCTTCCTCATGCCCTCCAACAGTGGGTCTGTGAGCTGGAGCAGGGGAAACTGAGGCAACGGCGACACTCCCAGCCCGTGGCCATGAGTGATGCCGGCTCCATGCGTGCAAAGTGGAGGCAACAGAGGAGGAGGAGGTGAGTTTGACTCACCAGCTTAGAGCCTTGGCAAGGCAAGAGGGAGCAAGGCCAAAGCTGGAGCCCTGGGTTTGTAGCCAGCACCAGGCACAGATAAAAGCCTGGCTCTGCCCGGGGGTTTGATGCTAAAACCTGGCAGTCCCGGGATGCTTGGGCTGTGCTGGAGGCTCCTTGGGGGGAATTTTGCCGGATTTTGTCATTTTTCAGTTTTGCGAAACTGTGGAAATCGAGTCTGGAGTTTGCAAACCTCAACGCTGTGAAGCGCAGAGCTCCGGCATTTACAATCACCCCGTGGTCTAAGTTAACCTGGTGCCAACAACCAAGAGGTTCTGGGGGGGGGGTGTGTGAGGTCTACCTGGGGGTGGCCACTTCTTCTCTCCCTGTCTCCCAGCAATGCCTTGTGATGCCAATAGAAAATTCCCTTTTCCTTTTCTGCTTGGCACCGCCATCCATCCTTCATTGAGCCCATCCATCAACGAGCTTGGCGCGCTCTCGTTCGCAACTGGCTGTGTCATCTCCTGTACCCCCGTGGTGTTAAATAATTAAACTGTAGCACGTTGTAAAAGAGGGGAAAAAAACCAGGGATCTGTCTTACAGCTGCGGAATAAAATCATTTGGCACCAGCGCCGAGATCAGATATCGTTCTGGCAGGCGACGGTGCCAAAGCTGGGCGCCGGTTGGAGCTGGTGGCTTGGCTGGTGTGTGGGATTTCAGACGACCCCGGTGCTGGATTTGGCCTCCGCAGCAGAAGGAAAAGCTCCTCAGTGGAAGGGGGATTTTCAGGAAATGGGAAAATCTATTCCAAATTAATTATTGCCCAACATCAGGCGATGCTGTGAACTCGTAAGTCAGCGTGGGAACGCGGGGTGGTTGGGTTATTGCTTTAATCAGCGTTGCAGGGTGTCGATAAGGACACGGGGTCTTATTTATGGTGTAGGTGAAAGCACATTTCAGCTCCATGCTGGATCCTTCAGGATCCTGGTAGGAACAGAGTTCCACGTGCCTTCACGGCGAGAAGCTGAGCAGCATCTCCGAGCCAGCGGGAGATGTACGGCCCCATCCCAACAACAGCGTGGCTGCAGCAGGGGACACAAGAGGGGTAAAACCCCCAAGAGTTTTGGGGGTTCTCTTTTTGCTTTGTAGTTTTTACCTGCCAAAGAAACTTCCTGATTTATTCTTGGCCCCTCTTTTTCACGCTTAAGGGCATGACACACATTATCATTCACCACCTTCGTTTACATGTAGCAAACATAGGTCAATTTATTTCTAAATCCCCTTTTTTATGGCTCTATTGAACTATTTGCCACATTATTTATACGTTAATGCGATGAATCCCTCTGGATATCCCACTGTCTAATAAATAACGCGACAAATCATTAAGCAGGGTGATAAAATCAAGCCATTTAAAAATACATCAACCTGTGTTGCTTTCGTGTAAAATAAGCTCCAGGGGCCCATCAGCGCGAGAGAGGAGGCGAGAGACACACACGCACGTGCACACACACACACACACACACAGAAAAAAGGCAAAACATCTGCTTTTGCTGAATACCCTGGAAAATGAGGACTTGGTTGCTTGGGGGAGGGTGGTTTGTTATGCAGGCGATGAGGCTGGAAGGGGAAGGATGGAATGAAACGGAGGGAGGATGCAGGGTTGCACTCACTGGGGGATGGATGGGTGGTTGGGGATGAAGAGTTGGGGGCAGATGGGGGAAACTCGCCCCCAAAACCACGCGAGACCTAAATCCTGCCGTCGGGATGGCGCATGCGGCATCCTCCTGGAACAGTCACGTAGGTAACACAGGCAAAGCCGGCTTGCTGCAACACGCCGAGGCATTCACGGCTCCCAGCTTTGGGCGAGGGAAGGTGCCAGGTGGGAGAGAGGACCCGCACTCCCGGCTTTGCGTCTGGGATTTTCCACTGGAGCTGTGGCCATGGGATCCCAAATCCCAGGCGCCTGAGTAATAGGTGAGCAGGGAGGAGAGGTGGCATCTCATTCAAGCAACCTCAAGGTGGATTAGATAGTGGGTGCTTTTGCAATCGCACCCCTGGCAGCACCCAAAATCCTTCCAAGGATGAGGGAGGTGACCAAGGCCAGCGGAAAGGCAGTGACAGAGGAATGACAGCTCCCCTCATCTTACCGTCATCACCCACCTCTCACCTTGCCTTCATCACCCATCTCTCAATGTCCTTACAAACAGATCTGCATCCGGAGAGGCTCCATCCTCCCCATTGAACAGATCCGCCTGCTCCATGCACATCCCCCATTGGAGGTGCCTTTGCTGGGCATCATCTCACCCAAGCCCAAGGAGAAAACCCGCATAACTCGCCTGCTCGCTGCTCCCGAGCCATCGCTTGCCTCTGGCACTTACAAATGATGTAATCCACTTTATTTGTGTGACAACAAAACGGTTATTATAGTAATAAGTATAATTAGCACCAGACAATTACCATAATAATACATTTCCCTTGTTCCAGAGGTGCTTTTAAAAAACAGGTTTATTTAAGATTTTGAAGAAACAAATAAAAATTGCTCAGCAAGGCACAGCCATCAAGGGTTTCATTGTGCTGATGCGCGGGGAACAAAAAGCGGCTCCTGCCAGAGGCAAGTGTGGACTCGGAGGTCATCAGGTTGCTCTTTGCCCGGAGCTCAGGAAAACCTTATCCCAAAGATCTTCTCCAAGCAGGCAATGAAGGGAAATACATGGGATAACCTGGAAAGAGCACTTCAGCATCATCTCCTGATGGATGCAGCCCATGAAGCTGGAGGATGCCCTTGGGATGTGCTATGTGTACGGATCATGGTTTGGTCGTCGCCACTGGAGGACGTTTCAGGGCTCAATGCTGTCGCTGTTGAGGATGCTGCAGGGAAGTGGAGCTTAAGGAGCCACCAGCTGCAGCCAGGACTTACAGAGGGATAATTACATGGGTTAAAAACTTGCTTTTTCTTTCATTTTCAAAACACACCCTTCGCGTCCATCGGCAGAGCAGGGAAGCTTTTCCAAGGAGCTTGGGGCTGGAGGTGCTTCAGGGCTGGGAGTTGAGCATCACGCGAACGGCTTAGCCACTCCGCTGGGGTCTTTAGGATGGATTTGGAACCCAGAGTGGTTAAAAATAGTCTGGGAGACGCGTTGCTGCCGTGACACCTTTGTTCCCAACAGTGCTGGGACGTGCCTGGCTCCAGCCAGGATGAAAATGTCACCTTCATTGCACCTTGGGTCATTCCAGGGAGTTGAATGGGCGATGGGGAAGCTGTGGGAGCAGCCTGGTCCCATCCTAAGCCACCCGCCACCATGCCCCCTCAAATTCTCTTCCGCTCAGTCCCCTGTATGCCAGTGCCTCTGCATGGTGTGGAGTCTCTGACGGCTTGTAGGGTTGTGCAGCTTCTCCTTTGGTCGGAGAGGTCATGTCCAATGGGGATGGGTCAGCAAAGGGGCATTTTTGCTTCAACATCCAGCTGGAGCTGTGGGCACACCAGAGGTCCACAAGCCTCTTGGTGTTGCCTCTTCTTGCCACTGTGCGGTCCATTGAGCATCTCCCCAGCCACTGTGCTCAAGAATCAGTTCAAAACCAGTCCCAAGCTCAGCTTCCTTCTGTGCTTCACTGCCTCTGCCTTCTCCCCTTGGATCATGCAACTCTGCATTGGCAGGATGCCTCTTCCAGAGCATCAGCCTGTGTTTTGGGGCAGGATTTGGGAATTTTGGGTGGAGGCAGCTGCGTCAGAGCCTCCCGGTGCTGACTTGACTGCGGCCCAAGGGCTGAATCACCTTTTTCTTGGTCTCTTGGCCAAAAGGGATGGGTTTTCCACCCAGGCCAGCTGAAGACGCCGCTGCCACTTCAGGGTAGCGCTTGAGCACCACCAAACCATCCCGAGTTTCCCAAACTGATAACATTTTTGCATTGAACCCTTCCTGCTTGTCCCAGAGCCGCGATCCACAGGACACCACCTCTTGCTCCTCTCCTTCCTCACACAATCCAGGTCGAGCTGTGACCCAAAGACATTTCGTCTTCCTGCCTTTGAAGCAGACGGCGTCTCCCGACCGTGCAGAAAAGCCTTGAGTGTAAACGCAAGCCCGGCCTTGGTATTTTTAAAAGATGCTTTGAAAAATCCACTTTAGGACTATTATTCCTGCAGCCTTATTATTTTCAGATGCAACGAGCGAGCTGTTTGGCAGCCGGCAGCCGGAGTTAATACGATGCAAATGCGACGAATCCACCGCAGCTGAACTCCTTCCATGCCGGAGTAAGGCTGCGCCCTTGATTTCTTTGACAATGGCTCTTTGGAAAGACACCAAAACATCTTCTGCAAAGGCTTTTTCTCTTCTCAAGTCTGGTTCAAGCAAAAGTTTATTAGTGGAAAGGGGGTAATGAAAATAACGTGAGCTGGCATCGTAAACACGCACACTCAGACGGAGGAGCTGAATGGAGTTTGGAACAAGCCATGTAAGCACCACGGTATCGTATTCCTTCAATCCTCCCAGCCAAATGCCAATAATTAGCCATAAATAATACCTAGGCTCCTCACAGCAGGTTAATCCACTATAAACATGAACCAAGCTGGAGAAATAACCCGGGGATGGAAAACAGCCTGGTAGCCAAGTGAAAAGTTTTGCGCAGACGGAGCCGTTGCCAGATTCCAAGTTGCTGGATATAAACAGCTTCTTGGCTCATCCCACAGCTGCTTGGCCACCGAGCATCCCTGCCTCCGTGGGGGATTCAGGTTGCTCCATACCGCAGCAGGGACACCCAGCGGCCGCGGTCCTTCCTCGTGGTGCTCCTGAAATCCCAGCGGGATGCAGGTGGGGTTTGCTGTGCCCATGAGGGTGGGTGCATGGGCGCTGCTGGGGACCCTGTTGTGAAGGAGCAACCGAACATCCATCCAGATGGGCTGAAGCATGGAGCGGATGGGTGGGATTTCACCTGTCACTGGCCCTGATTTCAGCCCAGGATGAATCTCAGGAGACATCAAGGTGGTCATTGACCTACAACTCCCGAAATTATCCAGCGGCAGTGAAGGGAGAGGAAAGCCTGACCAAAATACACCTTTCCATGGCTCTGTGAGGAGCTCCTGATGTTAGAGGTGATGAAGCCTGGTCATGGGCAGCCGGAAGGTGACAGAAGTACCACCAAGCTCCTGAGATGGAAACTCAGCCTGATCCCCTGCCCTGGACCGTTGTTTCCCCCCTCCCGGATAGACCAGGATCGGGGCACCCAGGATGCCGGCTCCCACTTGATTCCCCTTTGCCGGAGCTGCCGATGCTTTGTCTAAAGAGAGGACTGTTAAGTCAGGCGAATTCCCATCCAGGACCTCTCAGCTGCTATTTATAAAAGCTGCTGCTTTCATTGGAGCGGAGCGGGAGAGCAGGGAGAGCTCACCCAGCCTGGGAGAGGCGAAGCAGAGCGGCTGGAGCAGCGTTGCCTGGTTTGAAGACAGTTATGGACAGTGTCCATAACGCTGTGCAGATGTTTAACCAGAGCAATTCAGGCACCAGTTGCTTTCATTTTCCTAATGGGTTTTTTATCTTTTCTTCTCTTCCCCCCTCCCTCACCCCTTCCCTTCCCATATGTATATTTTTTCCCTCTTTTAGTTCCAAGCTACAAACCCCATACGCTCTCTCCCTCGTCACAGGGATAACCCCAGTGATCCATCAGGGATAACTTCCCTGCAGCTCTGCCTCAGGTCATTTCCATGGGGACAAAATCAAGAATCATAGGAGCATAGAATCATAGGAGCATAGAATCATAGGAGCATAGAATCATAGAATCATAGAAAGAAGAAACAAGTCAAGACCCCAAACCCCCAGGCCATGTGGATGCTCAAGTACCACAACATCCCCCAAAGGTCCCTCTTGCCTGTTTCTTTCCACCCCAGTCCTCCCAGCATGGGTGGGGGGCCCTGGGCTGGTCAGGGTGGGGGAGGCCTTAGGGACCCATCCTCTGCCAGCAACCAGAGCAACCAACTTTTAGTTTTTAAGAGACAAAACCTGGATCTCTCCTGCTCAGGGGCTGCTTTCCTGCTCAGACGGATTAACCAAAAGCAATGAAAGAAACCCAGAGCGAAAAGCCCCTGGGAAGGGAATAGAGGGTGGAAAAGCTCTGTCAGTGGCCCCATCTAGAGAAGCAAGTGGTTCTCCATGGCTAGAGAAAGGATGTGGGGTAACGGAGGGAGGATGCTGCTGCTGTGCGAGACAATATGGGACAGGACATCTGGGAGGGATGATGTTGTTCCTGAGCAAACCCAGCCTCAGCAGTTCATCTCCTATATGTATATATATATAATATTGGGTGTCAGCCCTGATGTGAGCTGGGTGGAGGGTGAAGAAAGGCCATTTTCTGTCCCAGCATAATTCCTCCTTGTCACTCGCCGCGAGGAGCCGCATTCCAGCACCACCAGCCGAGGCAAGCCTTCCAAAAATATCTCTTTCAAAAGGAGTTATGGTTTTCGGCTTCCTCTCTGGGGGCAAAATCCTTCCCTCCCCCCACCCCTCCAGCCCAGCATCCCTTCCAGCCAGCAGAGAAATGAAATACAGGATATTTTGCCCCAGATCTCTCCGGCTGCAGCCAAGAAAAGACACGGTTCCGTTGGAGCCAAATGTGGCCCCGTTCCAGCTCCCATGAATGGGATGTTTGGAAACCAGTTATAAGTTCTGAAGGGAATCTCAAAGGGCAGGAGGAGGGGCAGGAGGGCTGCGGGGTTGGTTGGGTTTGGGGTTTTAGGAGACATCTCTGATGTCATTTATCTTAGAAGTAGCAGAAGGGAAGAGCCAAAGGGGTAAAAATTGGCCTTTTATGCCGTTGTTCTCTCCATGTGAGTGTGTGTCACCTAATAGCTTGGAACCCGGAGGCCAATCCCAACTGGATTAGGCAGTGATGCTCCAATCTGCCTAACTCCATTGAAGCAGAAGAAACATCCCCAAAGGAGGATCCTCAACCATTTGCAACCTGAGAATCCACCCTGTGGCGTATCTGCTGCAGGCACCATGAACCCAACACTGCTCCTTATGGCCACTCAGGATCTTCTTCTTCACAGCCAGGATGACTTTTGGAATTTCAGAGAGCATTCCCTTGCCCAATCCTCTCCGGATTAGCCCCAAATGGCTGCTTTCTCTTGCATAAGCCGCATACCTCCAAGATGACACCACCACCAATTAGGGATCATGTGTTGGTAATTAAGCACGTTGGTACCCTTGCGCAAGAAAATCCAACTCAAATATCAAGTGGAGCCCATTATATGGACTAATTGGCATGGAGAGGGTGTTAAAATGGGTCTTTTAACTGTGCGTTAATCTCCCCGAAGACAAACTGTTTGTTTTCACAGCTTTATGACTCTCACTCCCACACACATTGTAGATTTTGACCCAGATGATGGACAGAGTTATGGGAGAGAACTGTAAAAAAGTAATTAGGAATTATGAAAAACATATATAGCCCTTTTCAGCCTGGTGGATGAGGCAGTGTGGCCGGTGTCTCATGAAGATTTAATACTCGTGGGCTTTATTATCTCTATCTAACCATCCATCTTTATAAAGCGATCACGGGACAGTATGCTACTGTAATAGCCCCAAACACGACAGCCTGCAGAAGAGATAAGGCAGCTCGTGCCCAGCCAATGCTCAAGCATCGTTTTATCCTTTAAGCCCATGCGAAATGGTCGATTCTTCAAGGTCAAGGCATTTGGGGCGACACCAAAGCTCCATCAATCCCCCTGACGTTAACGAGGTGGAAGAGGCAGGCGCTTGGCCAAGCTGCTGTTTGGCTGAGGATGAGGAGCCAGGCTCTGCGCTGGGGTAGCTGCGCTGCATCCCCATCACATGAAGCTGGCACAACCCCTGTGGGGTCCCCCACGTCATTGAATCCACAATGGTGGCTCCCAGCCAACACGTCAACCCTGTTGAGTTGACAACATGTTGTGTTTGGTGCTGGGAAGAGCTTCCAGGATCACTCGGATGTGACCATGTGCGTATGCAACATGCGTGCACAACGATCCTGGCCGCCGGCATGTCTTGATCCTACCACATGTGCACCCTGCCAAAAGCTACGCATGTCCTCGGTGGTAGTAGAAGTGCTTTGGGACCATCCAGCAACCACAACTCGACCTTCATAGCCTTTATTTCTGCAAAAAGCAATGAAAAAGGGGCGCAAGCGCTGGGTAGCCCAGGCCGGGAGGTACTCAGCAGCAGTCAGGATGAAGCCACCACCCACCCTGGCAGGTCTCTCCCACCCGACGGATGCTCCCGCTGCGGTCAGAAAGCCAATGAGGCTGGATGCTGGCAAGGAGCTGACAACGAAATGAGAAACATCAGGTTGGAGACACTCCAGCTTCTTGACAAGGCGACTACTCACACGCGGCGATGCCAGATGAGCCGCGGCCAAGAGGCGATGGCCAGCTCCCTGCGGGGACACTGCTCCACGCTGGCCTCAGCCGCAGCTGTGGTAGGAAGGGGGGGTTGTAAAAACACCTCCATGCCTGGGATTTTACAATGCGCTTCCAAAAAGATTTAGGTCACCAGGAGGAGGTCTGGTGGCAGGCAGCAGGATGCTGGCTCCTTGTCCGCTGCGGCGTGCAGGTGAGTCAGAAAACCTCCCCGTATCAGCCAATTCAAGATCAATGATGAGGTCTGCTCCAGGCTGGAGAGAAGAGGACATCATCCAAGTTCAGGATGTGTTGGCTGGCTCTCACTTCAGCACTGGTTTCTAGCCAAGGGCATTCTCCAACTTGTCCTCCTGGAGGGGTAACACTGGAACCAGGGCGGAGAAACCACCGTGAAGGTCTTCACACTCCCCATTGTCTCTAGCCCTGCTCTTGATGCTCGCATAGGGTAAGGATGGTGGAAGCACTGGGGCAATGGACAACCTCCATCCTTGGCATCACTGTCGTTGATGTCTTCAAGCCTCGGTCATCTCTAATGGCCCAAGGTTGGTCCAGTGGTCCTTCAGGCTCTCTTTCAGCCCACTGTGACACATCAAAGAGCCTCAACAAGAGATTTGTCTCCTAGATGGCATGGAGGGACCAGAGGTCCCTTCCCACCTCCTCCTACCCTGCGTTGCCCTTCAAACCCAGCCGCTGCTCTTCAGGCAATGCCAGAGCGATGCAACCAATGTGAGATGAGAACATCTGTGATCCTCAGCCAGTCCTTTGGCCGTATTCAGAAACACGCAGGAAAATCTTAACTCACCATCTCCCCTCCAGATTGCACCTGTTTAATTCCATGTCTGATTTGGATATTGATTTATAGCAGCCAGGCCCTGGATCTGGGTATTCTCAAATTGATTCCAACCTGCTTTCTATTGATTGAGCTTTATGTTAAGCAGCCGTAAGGTGCTTTTAAATCAACGTTCCTGGCCAATGCAGAGCTGGCACTGGCAGCTTAATAGGGAGGTATTCCCGTAAAATGCCGGTCATCTGGAAGCCAGCGTCTGCACTGGGCTGGGAGCAAATGTAGTGGGGTTTTATTTGAAATCCAAGACAAAGGTGGGGTTTGGAGGCAGAGTTTGGCAGGGAGGAAGGGCTTGTGGAGGCCTGTTTGAATTGAAGGGAGTGAATCTGGGGGTCCGGCCCAAGCTGTGTTGCTTTAGCATGGGGAGGGGGGATCACTGTGACCACACCACCATGGTTGGAACCGGGCTGAGAGGTATCCCCACCACATCACCGCATGCAAATGCAGAGGAGGGCCACGAGGATGAGCAGGGACTGGAGCAGCTCCTGTATGGAGCCAGGCTGAGAAAGTTGGGGCTGTTCAGCCTGGAGAAGAGAAGCTGCGTGGAGACCTCAGAGCAGCTTCCAGTGTCTGAAGGGTGCTACAAGGATGCTGGAGAGGGACCTGCAGCAGGGACTGGAGTGATGGGACAAGGGGTGATGGGTTCAGACCGGAACAGGGGAAGTTCAGGTTAGATCTAAGGCAGAAGCTCTTCCCTGTGAGGGTGCTGAGGCGCTGGCACAGGGTGCCCAGAGAAGCTGTGGCTGCCCCATCCCTGGCAGTGCTCAAGGCCAGGTTGAATGGGACTTGGAGCAACCTGCTCTAGCGGAAGGATGATCTTAAGGTCCTTTCCAACCCATTCTATGATTCTATGTCCCCATCAGTAAACCTACAATGCCCAAATGCATAGGGCCAGGAGGGAAACTGAGGCATAAGAGCCCACATTCCTTTTTGCCAGCCCATCTTCTGCAAGATGCTACCAAACGTCTCCAGGAGGTGATTTGGATGGGTTATGCCTCTGTCCATGGGTCCTTGCTCATTTACATGGGTGGCTGGGGTGTCCTGGGTCCCTGAATCCTGCAGCATCCCCTTGCTCCCCCATGGCTGGAAAACCTCACGAAATCCTCTTCATTGTGCGGGTTTTATTGCACAATAAAAAGGTGTGGACCTTCCAGTCCAGCCTGGCAGAGGAGGGAGAAGAAGATAAATAACAGAGTCCCGTAAATCATGAGAGATTAATGGAGAGAGCCGAGGTAAAGCAAATAAGAGCACGTGCAGGAGCGCAGCGCCACGGCAGAGTCGCTGTGTCCTTCAGGGAAGGGTGGATGAGGCTGTTGGTGATGGGATGCTGTTGGCAATAGGAAGCCGTTGGAGGTGGGATGCTGGTGGTGATGGGATGCCATTGGTAATGGGATGCCATCCAGTGCTGCTTAAGCACTGACTGCTCTGTACCTCAGTTTCCCTTCCCCACCTCCATACCTATGGGATGCTCCGGGGGCTCTTCCTGCTTCCTCATCTCCCACTGCCACACACCAGCTCCCCATTCCCATCCATCCCTCTGCATCCCCTGGAGCCCAGATGCCATTTGGCTCCTTCAAAGCCCCAAATCCAGCTCCAGAGGCAAACCCCTGGTAACCTGGATGCTCTGACTACTGAGCCGTGCTCCCCCATGTGCTGAAAGATTTATCCCTGGGTAGTTGGCTGAGTTTCTAATGAGAGCCAAGACGGATGCTCCACTCACCAGTTAATAGGCTGGGGCTTGGATTAGTCACACTAACTGGCATCAATGCACTGATTTTCTTTTTATTGCACATTATAACTCATGCTCTGGGGAGGCGAGATAGAGAGAAACCTCGTGACACTGGGAAGATACAGCTCCAGAGGGCTATTCCACACTCACCGCCAAGGATTTGCTATGGGTGGATGGAAGGGATAGCTCAATGCCCCAGACCGGGACCCTCTCGACCCTTGGGAAGGGGGATACAGGGATAAGGAGGCGGTGGGCGGGATGCTGGGTTTGAGCATCCCATTTGGGATGCTGTACAGCGACTGCACCATGCTCTTCACCTCCTGGGGAGGAAGGATGCGGCACCGCATTCCTGCTGATGGAGCCCTCATTGCATCTCCTGCATCTTCTCCTTTTGGGTTTTGGTGTTGCGCCAAATGTTTAGAGGCTGGGGGGACCCTCCATCATCTCCCACCCTTGGGAGCAGCAGGATCCAGGTGACCATGGAGCTAGGACAAGCCCTGGACCACAAATCAATGGCACTGGACATGCTGGGATGAAGCTCAACGGGTGCCCGTTACATCAGTGCACCCCAGCACCCATCCATCTCCAGCTCACGGCTGGAAATCCCAGTTCTGCAAGGCTGGAGTCGCTCTGGCAGCCAGGCAGGAGCAGGCAGCAGCTCCACACGCTCTTGCTAAGCTGTTATCTCCCCATCTAGTGACCACAGCACGCATAGCAAGCCGCACGATGCTGCAGATTTTTTTGGGGATGCTCCCAAATTATTTAGGAGCTGAATAAACACTGGACGGAACAAAAGCTCCTGGAAAACACCCTTCCCAAAAACCAAAACCATTTGGGTTTGGAGGTGCTTGGAGATGCCACTCGTGCAAAGCCACCCAAAACCCAAGAGCGTGTGTATGGGGCGGGGGGACTCCCATCCCTTGCATGTCCCCCAAACTGGGGACACCAGGAGCACCCCGAGCCATTCCCCCCCCACCCCGGGGAGGCTTTGAGCACGAGGCTGCTCCAACCGCAGCCGCCGCGAGGTTTTTCCTTTGCTTTTCCCACTCGGCAGCTGGTTGTGATTTATGGCTCTCGCCTAAACGCTGCCACGTGGCCGAGCTCCCATGGGCGCCCGCCCCGAGCCCCCGGAATCCCGCTGGAGGCCGATGGGATGAGCAAGGGGGATTTGGGGGCCGATTTGTTGGGTTTGGGTGGTTTTCTGGCGCCGTGCACGGGGCTTTTTTTGGCTTGAAAAGGCAAATAAGAGGGAAAAAAAAAAAAAAAGAGAAAGGCGAAATATGCGCTTGCATTGCCAGGATTGCTTCCGTCTGGAGGGTGCAGCGGGGCTGGGAATGGGCTGGGCACCCTGGGTTTAGGTTCTTTCACCCCAATTTTTCCCCTTTTAAAGTGCTATGGGGATTGCGGGAGTGTTGTTTTTTTCTCCGACCTGATTCATTCCAACCCACAACGGTGATGCTTGGGCCTGGCTTCACCATCGCCCATCCCATCATAGGGCATCAGGACACTTATTTCCCCCCCCCCCCCCCCCCCCGAAAACCAATCCTTGACTCTGTCTCCAGACAAACCCCATCCTCCCCCTTCCCTCTCTGACCTCATGGGATGTTTCAAGCTTTCCACCCCAAGACACAAAGGCTCCAGCTCTTCCCATACACAACGCAGCTACCCATGCCGGTGATTCACGAATCCCTTCTTTATTCCAGACATTTCCATAACTTTCCCAACCTTTCCAGAGGCAAAACGCGGCCGATAATTGTGTTCATGCAAATTCGAGCCAATTAAACCGAGATAGAGGAAGGCGAGACGGACTTTCCACCGAGCGAAACCTGTTCGCGTTTCATCAGGGCAGTAATTACAGGTTAACACGGGGGTGATTGCGCGGTCGCTGCTCGGGTGCACGTTTGGCTCCTGGCAGGTTTGGTTTCCTCCTTTTTAAAGGCTTCTCTTGGTTTTCATGCTAAAAGCAAAGCCAAGGGACTTCCTCTGCCTGGCCTATGCGAGGGGGCTCCATCCCGCCTGGAAACGGGAAGGAGATGGAAGAAGGATCCAACCCCGCTTGGGGCAGGCAGGGAAATTTGGGGCTGGTTTTGTCAGGAATGCTGAAATCCTCGCGGGAGCGAGGAAGGGGGTAATTGCTCTGCAGAACCTCTGGAGCCTCGCAGAGCCCCAAAGGGAGGCAGAACCTCCCCGACGCATCCGTAAACTCCGCATGCAGGGAACAAGCCACAACAGGCTCCAGCCGCCCAGGCTCCAGCCGCCCGCTGCGCCTGGCTCCGCTCGGGATGGAGCACAAGGAGAAACGTGTTCTCCCCACATGTTTTCCTCGATTTTTTTCTCTTCCCCTTTGGCATCCCCATGTCATTCTGGCAAAGAATCACCCGGTGGAGCTCGCGGAGAGGTTGGTGCAAAGTGGGTGCAGGAACGGGGTGAGGTCTTTGCTTGGTTTTGCTTGGATGGTTGGGTGCTCCTGCAGTGTGAAAGCAAAGCCAAGGTGGGGATGTCCAGTGGTGCAAGAGCATATCCAAGGTGGGGATGTTCAATGATGCAAAAGCAAAGCCAAGGTGGGCACGTCCAGTGGTGCAAAAGCAAAGGCAACGTGAGGATGCTCCCCTGGTGCAAGAGCAAGGCCAAGCTAAGGAGGATCCTAAGTGCAAATGCAAAACCAAGGCTGGGAGGTTCCTCCAGTGCAAAAATCAAGTTGAGGTGGGCTTGCTCGTGCAGTGCAAGAGCCAAATCAAGGTGGGGATGTTCCTGTGGTGCAAAACCAAGATAGAGATGGGGCACAAGCAAAACCCAGGTGAGGATGTTTCCCCATACAAAAGCAAACCCAGAAAGGTCCCACACCAGCTCTGTGGTCCCTCTGCACCCCCAACCCTGCACAAATTCCCCCAAGCACCCACATTTCCACACAGGGACTCATCCCGTGCGCCCGTTTTCCCTCATCCCGCCTGCTTTGGAAGGGGGACAAAGGAGCCCAACCCGCTGCAGAGCCCAAAACGCCGGCGAAGCAACAAGCTGGGACAAGCAGAGCCCAGACAGGAGGTGGCTGCCCAGAAAATGCACCCTGGAGAGGTAAAACCCTCTTGGATTATGCAAACCTTCAGACGCCGCCTTTGCCATCGAACGCCCTTCCAAAGCCCGCTCCCTCCTTGCCTGCAGCGAGCTGTTTCCCTTTTGATCAGCAAATAAAATAGAGTTAGTCAGGGCTTTTTTGGTTTTCCTGCCTTTTTGGGTTTTTTTTTTCCACTGTCAGCACAGACCAAAAGGGGGATTTCAATCGTTTTTCTTTTCTATTTCCACCTTTTCTGGGCTTTTCTCCACCCAGAATCACCGGGTCCTGGATCCGTGGTGATGCTTCTCGGCCAACAGCAGAGGATTTTGCAGGATTTGGCCTTTTGGAGAGCACTTACAGCAGCATTTGACCAAGCTGCAACGTACTATCAGTTGGGATTGCCTCCCCCGGGGGGCTCACTGCCTTCTGCTTGGCTTCTCTAGTGTCTAATACGAGGTTGTGCCCTCTGCAGAGGACATTGGTGCCGCGTCTCCCCTTTTCCCAGCTGCCTCATTGAGGGTAATTTAGAGGTTTTCTCCCTGAATTGGCCACGTTCAGCTCGATTTTGACAAGAGGATTAAGAAATAAGAGCTGGGAGAGGGGAATGGGGGGGGATCAGGAGCATCCCAGGGCGCTGTGAGGGTGCCATGGGCTGTGCGATGCTCGGTGCTGCGAGCAAGGACACGCAGGGCTGCGGATGCGCGGACACAACGCTCCCCCTGTCGAAGGCGGGCTGGAAAACCGAGATCCATTCACGCTGCCGCAGAGCCGGGGCTGCCTCTTCCAGCCGGGATAAAACAGGGATGGGGAGGGATGCGAGTCCCAGGGGAATGGGTGTCCTACAGCTCCCATTTCTCCCCCCCACTTCCCCTTATCTCCAAGAAGAAGCCTCATTGCCTGTTGAATCCATATTCTCCACGATGCTGGAGAAGAGCATCTTGTTTCCTCCTTGGATTTATTTACCTGCAGCTCCCCAGACTGATGGAAGCGCCCTGGGCTAACAGCTCCTTTCTCCCCGTGCAGCTATTTATAGACAAGGATATTTATAAACAAGCCAGAAATGCTCCAAACGGATCGAACATCCCATAAAAAGAAGGAGATTTGCAAGGTGGACACAGCCAGGCTGGAGGGGGGGGGGGGGAAGCCCACCGAGGCCTGAAGCATCACGAAGCATCCCCAAGCCATGGAGCATTGGGAAGCATTGGGAGATAGGGGTTTGCTCCTTCCCCACCCCCCCCCCCCCCCCCCGGAATCTGGCTTTTCAGGCTAGAAAATGTTGGTTTTCCACCCAAAAATGCCCATAAAGGTCTCAGTGGCTCTTAGATATGGGTGTCCTGCAGGGTGGCTACTGAAAGCAGAGTGGTGGCCACCGAAAGGTCCCTTTGTTTCATCTTCCCATCCCTAAAAAAGCAAGTTTCATCCCAAACGACACCACAGGAAGAGCAGGAAAAGGAGCACAAAATGGAAAATGGGGCAATTCTCAGGGATTTTGAGTCATTCGTGACCAGGGGGGTGGGAAAGGGGTGCTTTGGATATCAGGAATGTCTGCCCAAGCTTGGTACCAACTGGATGGATGCGGATGGGTTTCTGCGTTGATTAACCCCCCTCAATTAAATCAGGTGCACAAAACCCCACCTATTTCCATAAAATGGGGCAAAAAACGTGGATCTAGGGAAAACAATTGCCATGGAGGAGCATTGTGAGGAGCCTGGAGCCCATCTTTGGCTGGGCAGGAGCCATCTGAGGATTTCAGACCAGAAACCTCCCCCTAAAAGCCCCTCTTTTATTTTTCTCATCTCATTTTAATGTTATTAACGGGATATTTTCCCCAAAAGCAGCGGATTTTCAAGCGGAATGAGCCAACGCTGGTGTTCTCAAGGGGCAGATAAAGCAAGCGGTGGGGAAGGAGCAGCGCCTGACCTTTCCAAAGACAATTAGAATCCTGATGGAAACGGTGGTTTAAGGGGAAGAATCCAAGCTTTGCATAGCAAAAAATCATCAAATCAGGGCTTTTGAATCCCAAGGAGGGTGTTTTTTAGGAACGACGCTGGTTTATGGGGAAATAAGTGGGATTCGGGCTGTGTTTGCACCTGATGATGGCAATTGGGCACAGCGAAAATCCCCCCAGTGGTTTTGGGGAGGTGATAACAGGTTTGAAGGGGAAAAGGGGGGGTGTGGGGAGAGAGAATTTAATCCTTGTTGCTTTTTATCCCCCCTCCTTCGCTATCCCTGCAGCCTTGCTGTGGTTTATAGAGCATCTCTGCGGTGCTCATTACCAGCGGCTCTGGTCTTTTGGACTATTTTAACTTTCTTTTTGATTTTATTATGGGATTTTATGACCTTTTTTTTTTTTTTTGTTCTTTTTTTCCCCCTTTTTTCCTAGGTAATACCAAAAAAAAAAAAAAAAAAAGAAAAAAAAAAGCGCACCTCCCGCAGCCCCTTTGCCTGGAGGGATCCGAGATAAAATACGGAACAATTTGTCAGTTACAACAGGAAATAAAAATGATCTATTAGAGGGACAGAGCCAACCTCCACCCCGCTCCCATCGGCAAAGCTTTCACCTCCTCTTGTCGCAAGGAGCAGAAATGCCGGCTCAAAAGCACAAGAAAGGTGGAGGAAAGATGCTTTGGGGTGGATGGTTGGGATTTGGGGTGATTTTTCCATGATGGGCAATGGAAAGCTGGTTGCAATGGGGATTTTTAAGCGTAGGAAAAGAAGGTGAACAAGTGGAGCTGGATCCTGAGAGGCTTCAAAAGAGGTGAAATGCAGGATCCCAAAATGTCTAGGAATTCTCTTTCCATCAATTTCAATAGAAATGGAATCAATTTCCATTGTTCTCAATAGAAAATGTAGATTTTTTTGGGGGTAAAAATGCACCGCAAGGGTCAAAACTGCTGTAACCAGAGCTGGACCTGCAGACAACTGCTCTTAAGTGTTCACCTTGAGGTTGGAAGTGGCCAGATTTGGGATTTCTTCACCAAAAATGAGTCTTTCCCTGCAGGAAACGAAACATCCATGTTAAAAAGTGAGATGTAGGTAAAAAAATGGTTGGAAAATGATGGGGAAAAAGCTATTTTGCCATCATCCTCTTGGTGTTTTTTAATCTTGGCATCTTTTGGGGAGTGCTGCTGCAGGAGATGCTGGAGACGAGTTGGTGTAAGGGAAGAAGGTTGTTTTATTGGGGGATGAAAATGGAGCATCCCATTGTGGAGGAGGGAGGATCTCAGTGGAAAGCCCCGATCCTTGGCAATGGAGCTGGGAATCCTGCCCCAAACCCGTCTTGCCTCCTCCAGGCCTCACCCACGCCTTGGGATCACCCATAGGAGAGGGTGGGTTGGGGGAAAGATGCCTCTTGAGGAGCTGCTGCATCCTGGTTTGGGCAAAACGGGGTTAAATCCAAAGCTTCAGGAGGAATTGGGGTGTCTCAGCCCTCACCTCCTTGTCACACATCCCATGGGGCCTGGCTGGGGTGTAGGGGCTGCTCCAGGAGCATTTTGGCCAAGCAGCCATGAAGAAACTCTTCTCTGCTGCATTTTGGGCTGTTTCTAACGCAAATGAATCCTACTGGGTATTTGCTTGGGAAGGAGAGACGTGAATTTGCGGGTGGAGGTGGCTGCATCCCTCAGCATCCCAATCCTTAAACCCAAGGTGAAATCCTGACCACAGTGTTTCACGCCGCCGTGTTCCTGTTGTTCCCTGTCTCCGTTTTCCCTGCAAAGCTGTGGGAAAAGGGGGGAAAAAAAAAAAGGCAGAATTCCCCGTTTTGGGAAAGCGGCGCGGACAAAGGACTGCAGCGCCCGCGTGGAACAAAGCCCTGACAGGAGGCAGATGCCTCCCGAGGAGCTGCCGGTACTAAATCACGGCCGTGCCGGTGCTTTTCCGGATCCCCGGAGCTGGAAGCACAAGGGGACATCTGGGAATGCCACGGCTCGGTGTCACCCCCCTGCAAAGCACCCCGGGGTGTGTGTGTGTGGGGGGGGGTTGTGGTGTCGCTCACCCCAGGGTGGGGTTTGGTCCCTGTCCCGCTATCACTGGGGATGGAGGGATTAATACAGGTGCTGGTGTCCAGGGCTGGCCTGTCCGGCCCCCTTCTCAGCCCCTCTGCTGGCCAGTTCGGGTCACTGAACATGCAGGAAACTGGTTGGAAACGGGGCTGGGGCAAATCCGTTGGGATAAGGATGGGGCTGAGAGGCTCAAACCCATCAGGATAAGGATGGGGGGACTGGGAGGTTCAGCCCCATTGGGGTAAGGATGGGGGGGACAAGGACTGTCTGACAGGAAAGACAGGTGGAGGGGAAGGATGGAGAAGTGGATAGAAAGGACAGAGGGGTGAATAGGAAGGATAGACAGGAAAGATCAATAAATGAATGGAAAGGACAGACAGATGGCTGCGTGGGCTGGATGGATGGAGAGGATGGATGGAGGGAAGGAACAAGCAGACAGATGAAAAGGATAGAAGGACAGGAAGGATAAATAGGATAAATAGACAGGAAGGATAGAAAGGATGGATAGAAAGGATGGATGGATGGATGGATGGATGGATAGATAGATAGATAGATAGATAGATAGATAGATGGATAGATAGATGGATAGATAGATAGGAAGGGGAAATGGATGGGTAGGAAGGACAGATGGATAGAAGAGACAGACAGATGGATCAAATGGATGGACATGGTCAGGAAGGATGGGGGATACAGGGATATGAAGGCTGTATAGACAAGGACAGAGAGAAAGGAGAGAAAGGGTAGGTAGATGGGTAGGTAGACAAACAGGCATACAGGCAGACAGGAAAGAGACATAGGCAGTAAGGACAGATGGACAGGAAGGACAGATGGACAGAAGGATTTCTCTCTCCCTGGGCACCTCCTTGGACATCTCCTTCCACCTCAGCACCCCTCTCCTTCACCTTGGCCTCCACTGCTCCCACGCCAGCCTGGCTACAGCACCTCAACCCCCTCACATGTCCCCGCTGCCCTTGTCCTCATCCCTGTCCCCATCCCAATCCCTGTCCCCATCCTGTCCACATTGTGTCCCCATCCCCTTTCCTGTGCCCTATCCCCATCCCTGTTCCCATCCTTGTCCCCATCCTGTCCCCATTCTAGCCCCATCCCTGTCCTCATCCTGTCCCCATCCCCATCTCATTCATCCTGTTCCCACTGTGTCTCCATCGTGTCCCCGTCTCTGTCTTCATCCCCCTTATCATATCCCCATCCCCGTCTCACTCCCCATCCCCAACTTGTCCCCACTGTATCCCTATCCCTGTTTCATTCCCCATCCACATCCTATCCCCATCCTGTCCCCATCCTGTCCCCCTCCCTGTCCCCTGGCCTGGCACTCACTAACGTGGTGGGGGGGCCGCTCTGCCCCCTGCCACCTTCCCCCCCCGCAGCCCTTCTCCTGCCTTCGCCTGTTTCATTCTCTGCTCGGGTTTCGCGGCGCGGCGCCTGCATACAAATGACACCTTTTCCCCCCAAACGGAGGAGCGGAGAGGGGGGTTTTTTGGCTGTTGCCATGGAAACCTTCCCTCGGCTGCTCTTCAACTTCCCGAGCATCCCTGGCCAACGTGGCGGCCGTTCAGCTGGAAAGTGGTCCCTGTGGTCCCCCCCCGCAAGGACTCGCAGGGGACAAGACGAGGACGTGCGATGCACAGGGGATGGACAGGGACCAGGGTCCCCAACGACCTTGGGTGTCCCCCACACTGCGGGTGTAGAAACGGGGCTCCGGGTGGAGCGGATCCTCGCAGCATCCCTGCAGGATGAACCCCTTCCCCACAAGGAAGAGTGAGATGGCTGTGGGCAACGCTCCCTATTTCACCTGGTTTTCACCCCAAAATGGGTCTCTCCGGCCATTTTGCAGCTCTGCTCACGTTGGCTTTACAACCTGCCTGTGTTATCCGAATTCCTGATGTTTGGCACTATAAAAGCAGCCATGGAGCCGGTAGTACCAGGGGGAGCTTCGGTTTTATGGGGTTTGGGGTTCAGGCAGCGCCTCATGGCCTCGATGTTATCAGGGGTTTAGGGAGCTCTTTCCAACCCCCAAATCCAGCTCCCAACCCCGACGTAGCTTCGAGGGGCCATTCCCAGCCCCACTATCCAGCTCCTGACCACCTCCGGGTGGGCAAACAGGGAGGGATGGAGGGAGCCGGGGGTCCTCCCCTGGGTTTGCACATAGGGAAACTGAGGCACGGGAGGGCAGGAGGTGCTGGAGGGGCTGCAGGTCTCCCTGTGGAAGAGCTGGTGGCTGAGTACGTGTCCCCCCTCTCCCCCCTCCGCAGCCGCCCTGCCTCTGCCTGCCCCGGCATTGATTTAATGGGCTGTAATGGGAATAAAAATGAAGCCGTTTTAATGGGTTTCCTTCGCTTTTAAATATTCATTTTCCAGCCGCTTCGCCGGCTCCTTTTTCACCTCCTTTTGTTGCCGGCGCTGGTGGAACGAATCCCATTTCCCACCGGCGGCTTTCACAGGCAGCACCGGGGTGGCCGCAGCACCCAGGACCCCACCGCTCCCCCCAAAACCCTCCCATAACGGGGGGGCAAAGCCTCTGCCCTGGCTTTGGGGTATCCCAGTTTGAACCAGGGGCTGGGTGTGTGTGTGTGTGTGTGTGTCAGAGTGTGGCCACGCTGAAACCCCCTGACCCAACCTCAGCCTTCCCCTCCCCCCCCATAACTTTTACCCTTTTTCTCGGCTTTTTTCAACCAAATTTGGGGGAGAGGGAGTAAAAAATGCAGAGTTCATGGATTTGGCTAAATTTTGGGGTAGAAGGTTGGGGATTAGGCAAAGAGCCGGAGTGAGCCTGTAGGGAACAGCCAGGCCAGCACAACCTTTATTAGACACCAGAGAGTCCACCGCAGATGGGTGCTGGGGGGGGGGGGGGGGGGGCTGTTGTGCTATGCTTGGGGTCTCTGGGGGTTTGGGGGGTGGGAGGACGTTGGGGAGCCCCACTGAGCCCTCGGTCCCCCGTGGACTTCCCCCTATGGGGGGTGACAGCTCCGGCTGGTCCCATGGGTGGGGGGCGGGCGCGTCGCTGCGTTCCTGGGCGAGCCCGGAGGGGGGAGCAAGTGTCCCGAGAATGGGAATTGCGGGATCTTTCTGCCCCCTCCCCACTCAAGGTACAGACCCGAGCCCGGGCTTCCAGAGACCTGGAATCTTGGGTGCCATCACAGCACCCCGGGTCCCACAGTGCATCCCAGCCTGTGATGCAGCTCCATCCCGTGACCCGCTGCACTGGGATGTGGTTCTTCCCAGGTTGGAATGCTGCACCCCACTCTGTCGCATCCCAACCTGCATCACCCCATCCCATCCCATGGCTTTCCATATGTCCCGTCCCATCACCTATTTTCCCACTCCGTGATCCATCACCCCACCCTACCTACAACCACCCCATTCCATGGCTCCAAACCCATCCCAAACCCCACCTCTCTGTCCCATCACTTCATCCCACAACCATTCCATCCCATGACCCACAACCCCACCACAAGACCCACCACTTCATCCCGTGACCGACCACCCTCTCCCATGTCCTACCACCTCCTCCTGTATCCCACCCCCCCATCCCTGAGCTCATCAACTCCCATCTTCTCCCCACTCATCCCATTGCTTGGGATGAGGCTCCAGAGAGGAGATAACAAGAAGAATATCCGGGTTTAGGTGGAAATCCCAAAGGAGAAGGGGAAAACACGGGAATGGTGGGAGAAGAGGAAGCCCTTGGAGGCGGGCGCTGCTCCTCTGCAGTGCTGCTCGTGTCAAAGCTTCCCGAGGAGAACAAAGGAACAGCAGAAAATATTGGGAGAAAAGACTCGGGATTGATCCATGGCCTCCCCCTCAGCCAGGCTTTTGTTGCAGGTTCCGGCGGGGGGGGCAGGGGGATAGAGGTTTGTGCCTATAAATCACTGCTCTTCACTCAGCTGCTGTAATTGAGGGCCTTAATGAAGCTGCTCCTGTGTCAGCATCCTAATACCTGGTTGTGGGCAATCCATGGCACCCAAAACTGGGATACTGGGATGTAGGCATCTAAAACTGGGATGCTTGGGACATGGGTACCCTATAGCACCTAAAACTGGGGTGCTGGGCCATGGGAATCCCATGGCATCTAAACCCAGGGTACCAGGCTGTGGGCAAGCCCCCAAAACCAGGATCCAGAGACATGGGCATCCTGTGGCATCCAAAACTGGGACACTGGGATATGGGCACCCCATGGCACAGAGATGTGTGCACACACTCACATGCACACGCTCACACATGTATGTAAGCATGTGTCGGGGTGGGGGGCTGTCCACTTATTCCCACCTCCTCTCAGCTCTCCTGGCCTTGCGTGCACAGGATCCAGCAGGATCAGAGTGAGGAGCTGGGGCTGGGTTGACCCAGAAGCCTTCTTAGGGCTGGTCCAGGTGTGTGTGTGTGGCATCATTGGCTTACTAAGAGAACTGATGACATCGCAGATGCAAGCAGTGATGTCACAGGTGCAAGCAGTGACATCACCTCTTCCATCCCAGTGGCTGCAGCTCTGGACCAGACATCTCGGTGAGGGGCATTTGCTGCCTGGGGGGCATTGGCAGAAGGGGAAAGGGCTGATCTACCCCTGGCTCTGCAGCACCACGGACCCACCAACCCATCATACGTTCCCACATGCAGCAGGTAAAGACATGGCCCCGGGTCCAAGGCACTGTCACTTGACCCCAGACATGGCCCCAGGTCCTAGATACTGTCTCCAGCCCGAGGCACATCCCTAGGGAGGAGATGCTGGGGAGCAGGAAAGGGGGAAAGCAACAGGAAGGAGTTGAGGATGACATGGAAAAGCCAAGCCTCCTCATTTCAAACACCAAAACCCCTCCAGAAAGCAGCATCATCATGCCAGCACAACATTATACGTGCCACTAGAGAATCCCCACGGGCTCAGTTGGGTTCTACCAACCCTTGTCTTCTAAAGCAAGCCCCAAGCCCCCAATAAATCGTTGTCCTTTGCCTGTGGCGCATCCCATGGCTCCAGCATCCCGCCCGGACAGAGACGGTATCGCTAATCCTGCCGTGCTGTCGGAGTAAATCTCGCAGCTCTCCTGGCATCAGCGAGACCCCAATAAATATCTCCATTTCCTGCTGTCCTGCAGGGGAGATCTGATCAGCTTTTAAATGTCAAATGTAAAGGAAAGTTTGTCATAAAAGAGCATATAAAAAGGAAAAATAGAAAATAGGAAATACCCCATGGAAGTGGAGGAGCCGGCGCGGAGCACGAAGCATCCGAAGGTGCTGAGGGATGGTCGGATACCCCATTCCCATCAGTGTGGGTTGGGAGGATGGGATACCCAAACCCCTTACACCCCAAAATTACACCCCGTGTTCCGGATGAGAGGCGCTGGGGGCCCAGTGGTGGGGTTAAGGGTGCTCTTGCAGCAGGGGTTGCTCAGCACCCAAAATCCCAGTGGATAAATTGAGGTGCAGCATCACCAGGGAGGCCAAAAATCCCTGAATCCCCCCCAAAACTCCCCCCTCCATCCCTGTTTTTCCTCACCCGCCGCCGATCCCCTTCCATTTAATGCCTCCCATGACGCCATCCCCATTTGGGCTCTTCTGAATCATCTCGTTTCATGGACTAATTAAGCAATAAGAGCCACCCGGGCCGGGATTTATGGAGCTGTATTTCACATGGAGGTGTGCGATGGCACCGTGTGGCCGCCAGCGCTTCCCCGTGGCCACCGCAGCACCCTCTGTGTGGGGCTGTGGCACCCAAGGGTCCCACTGACACCCAAGGGTCGTGGGGGCCACCCTACGGGTCCTGGTTTCCAACCCAGGGGTTCTGGTTGCCATACCTGGGGGTCCCAGCTGCCAACTTGGCATCCTGGCTGCCACCATAGAGGTCCTCATTGCCACTATGGAAGTCCTGGTTGCCACCCTGAGGGTCCTGGTTGCCCCCAAGGGGGTCCTGGCTGCCATTGTCTTGTTGTGGGTGCAATGGTGACCCCCATAATCCAGCTGTGGATGTGATAAAGCCCCCCAGGATCCAGCTGCGGGTGTAAAACTGACCCCCATCATCACTGGGAGCCAGCTGTGGACCCCACGATCCAGCTGTGCAGGGGGACCGGGGCCGATGCTCACAAGCAGGGGGGTGCGCGGTTGTACCCCCCGGGTCCTCCCCACCCTTCCACCCCCGACGCCAGGGGGGTTCTGTCGGCGCAGCCGGGCCCCATCCCGGTCCTATCCCGGTCCCTATCCCGGTCCTATCCAGGTCCCCATCCCGGTCCCCATCCCGGTCCCATCCCGGTCCCTATCCCGGTCCTATCCAGGTCCCCATCCCGGTCCCCATCCCGGTCCCATCCCGGTCCCTATCCCGGTCCTATCCAGGTCCCCATCCCGGTCCCTATCCCGGTCCCATCCCGGTCCCTATCCCGGTCCTATCCCGGTCCCTATCCCGGTCCCTATCCCGGTCCTATCCCGGTCCCTATCCCGGTCCCCATCCCGGTCCCTATCCCGGTCCTATCCCGGTCCTATCCCGGTCCCATCCCGGTGTTTCGGGGTCTATTCGAGCCTGGTCCCTCTCCCGCTGCCGCCTCATTAGGATGCAGCGCGGGCGGCGACTGCGCCAGCGCCGGGATCGGGAGCGGAGACAGTGACCGGGAGCGGGGACAGGGATCGGGACGGGAACAGGGACCGGTAACCCCCACTCAGGGGCACCCGTTCCCCCTTGTCCCCCCCCATCCCCGCCCGCCCCATCCCCCTGAACCCCCTCGTGAGCCCCCCATCTGCTCCACTGCCCCCCCCCCCCCCCACCATCCACCCCCTTTCCCCACCGCGCACCCCACAGCAGCCCCCCTGACCCCAGAGACACCCCCCCCACACCATTCACACGCGTGTGTCCCCCTTGAAATTCCCCATCACCCCCCCAATACCCCCTCCATCACCTCCCCATTCATTCCCCCCCCCCCCCCAGCCCCCCTTTCAATCCTCAGCATCCCCCAATCCCCCCCCATTCCCCACCCCTCCCTCAGTTTCCCCACCCAGCACCAACCCCCCTCTCACTCCAACTCTCCCCCCCCCCAAAGTGGGACTCCCCCAAAACACCCCCCCCCCCAAAACCCCCAATCCCCCCCCCCCCGTACGGCGGCCGCCGTCACGCCGCGGCGGCTTCGCACCCCCCGCTATTAATCGCAAGGTCAAAGCCATTACGGTGAGATTAAAACCATCAGAGCCCATGCGGGGGGTGAAGAGGAGAAGGGGGGGGGGGGGGGGAGATGAGCGTGTGCCCCCCCCATCTCCGCGCACATAGAACATTGCTTTTTAATTTAAGCCGTTAAGGTCAGTGGCAGCGAATGGAGCCGCCGCTTCCATCAGGGAATAAAAGGGAATAAAAAGTGGGGAAAGGAGGAAAAATAAAGGAGAAAGGGGAGGAAACGGGGGTGGTGGTCGAGGTTTGGGGGGGGGGGGGAGTTTAAGGGGGTAAAAGGGGGTTTGGGGTGATGGGGCAGGTTGAGGGGTGCGGGTAAGTGCCTTGCACACGTGCACACGCGTGTGTGTCCGTGTAAAGCCTGTGCGTGCATCCTAAGTGCACACATACAGGCACACAGGCGTGCTCACAGCCGTGTGCACCCCCGTGCACACACATGTACACACACATGCACGCGCATGCACCCCGATGTGCGCGCACACACATGTACACAAGCATGTACACACACATGCACACACATGTACACAAGCATGTACACACACATGCACACACATGTACACACACATGCACACGCACGCACCCCAATGCGCGCGCACACACATGCACACAAGCGTGTACACACACATGCACACACGCGCACCCCAATGCGCGCGCACACACATGCACACAAGCGTGTACACACACATGCACACACGCGCACCCCAATGTGCGCCCACACACATGTACACAAGCGTGTACACACACATGCACACACATGCACCCCGATGTGCGTGCACACACATGTATACAAGCGTGTACACACACATGCACACACACGCACCCCAATGTGCGCGCACATACATGCACACAGGCGTGCTCACAGCCATGGGCATGTACAACCCACATCCATGCGTGTGCACACTCACACAACCGTGCACATACACTGACATCCATGCGCACACGCGCCCCTCGGTCCCGTCCCATCCCATTCCCCCCCCCCTTCAGCCCCGTCTCCTCGTTATTGATTTTCCTTTAATGAAAGTTAATTATCGCGATGATTTAATTAATGGTGGCTCCCGCATTAAGGCCGCTCGTAAATCCGCTGCCTGACAGCGCGGCCCCGCACCCACCCGCTCACAACCCCCCCCTCCGTGGGCAAGGGGAGGTTCCGCTGTGCTCCAGCACCCACCGGGGGTCCCCCCCAGCACCCTGGGGTGACACGGTGCCCCCCTCAGCTTCACACACACGCTTCTTGCACACACATGTGCAGACGCTCTCATGCTCAAGCATAGGGACCGCAGCCACGCACATGCCACTGTGCACACGCCTGTGCAACAGGTACACACATGTGGGAATGCACACGCGTCACATGTACACACATGGACACGCATGTATGTACGTATGTGTGCATGTATGTACGTATGTGTGCCTGTATGTACATGCGTGTATGCTCACGTGTGAGCAAGTGTGTTTACATGTGTGTGTGCACACGTGCGCACACACACGTGCACAGGCATATACACACACTAGCATGCGCACGTGCACACGCATAAACGTGTGTGCCCACACGTGTGCACACACACATGTAGACACACTTGCTCACACGTGAGCACACACGTATGTACATACATGCGCACGTACGTACATACATGCGCACGTACGTACATACATGCGCACGTACGTACATACAGGCGCACATACGTACATACATGCACACGTACGTACATACAGGCACACGTACGTACATACATGCACACGTACGTACATACATGCACACGTACATACATACATGCACACGTACGTACATACAGGCACACGTACGTACATACATGCGCACATACGTACATACATGCACACGTACGTACATACATGCACACGTACGTACATACATGCACACACGTGCCCCTCCAATAGAGCCCGCAGCGCCCCTCTTGGCCGCCAGAGGGCGCAGTGCATGCCCCCCCCCCCCCCCCCCCCTTTGGCGCTATCCCCCCGCCTCCCAGCAGAGGGCGCACCGCCCGCGGCTCCTCCACCTCCCATCCGACAGGCGGCGCGGCGTGGCGAACTACGCTGCGAGCGGCTTCTCAGTGATACTTCCGGGCTGCTTTTCCGGTCGCGCTTGCGCACTCGCTGCCTCCGCGACCTGCCCGCCGCCGGTGCGCCAGGTGAGGGCCGCGGCCGGGCCCGGGGGGAGCCCCTCGGTGGGGACACGGGGAGAGGGGACCCGCGGGTGGGCACGGGGATAGGGACCCCCCCCCCCCATCCCCGGGCCTTGGGGGGGGGACAGGGCCGCGCCACCCCCCCCCCAATGGGGGTCTGGTTGGGGCTGGGGCATCCCCTCGCACACTGCCTTGCGGGGAGCGCCCCGAGCAGGGGCGGGCCTGTTTTGGGGTGCCCACCCCTGCTTTGGAATGGATGCTCCCCCTTTTGGGGTGACCCGGCCCTATTTTAGGGTGCACACCCCCCCATTTTGGGCGACTAGCCGCTATTTTGGGGTAATAACCCCTTGTTTTGGGGTGATCTTCTCTTCTGGAGTGTCGTCCCCCCCGTTTTGGTGTGAGAACCCCCTGTTTTAGTCCTCCTCCCTCGTTTTGGGTTGACAGCCCCCTGTTTTGGGGTGGACACCCCCTGTTTTGGGGTGGACACCCCCTGTTTTGGGTTGCCCCCTCATTTGGGATGGCCGCCCCCTGCTTTAAGCTCCCCCCTGGTTTGGGGGACCATCCCCTCACTCTACCTTTTGGGGTGCCCCCCCCCCCCCCCCATGCTCTGTCTTCTCCAGCCCCCATGTGCCCTGCAAGGGCTGGGGGTCCCCAGGCCATCCCCCCCTCCCCTACCCCGTGGGTGCCTCAGGCTGCACCATTCTCTGCCTCAGATGGGGACCAGGGGCCTTCTGGTGCCCCCCCAGGACAGGTGAACCCCCCCCCCAACCCTGAACCCCAAATTCCTGTCCCCCAAAGTGGTGGCGCTGAGCCCCAGGAGCTGTCACTTGAGTGACCAAGGCATGTCCTGCCCTGCATGGCTCATGTCCCCTATGTCCCCATGTCCCCTGCCTGTGCCAGCACCCATGAGGCCAGGTCCCATGTACAGCAGCTCCTCACACCCCATGTCTGTGTCTCTTCCAGCCGTCCCCTCCACGCACGTGTCCCTCCGTCCCTCACCATGTACGCCTGTGCAAAGTTCCTCTGCACTCCTGCACTAGTGAGTAGTGACAAACCCTCCTTCACTCTCCCTTCTTTAGGTGGGGGGAGAGGGGGGTATGTGTGATGTGTGACCCCCTTAGGGACAGGAGGTAAGGTGTGGGGACACTTCTTGCTGGTTTAGGGCCACCCTGGAAGGTGAATGGAGCAGCGCTCTGGTTAAAGACCATTTGTCATCACTCCAGGGTTACTAATTACCCACGTGGACGTGGATGCGGTGCTGGGAGTTAAGCACCTTTGGGTGCTGGCCCCAGTGGCACACAGGACCCATACACCTGCTGTGGAGCATCCTTGTGGTGGTGGGCACCAGTTCAGGCTCTCCCATCTGGGTGCTGCTGGCTCATGGGGCTGAGCATATTTGGGGGGAGGACAGCAGAGGTGACAGCAGTGGCCTCAGAGGACTCTTGGGTGCTGAGGAGGATGGGGTGGGACGTCCCACCCCAGTCTGATGGTGAATGTGCCTTGCAGGTGAGGAGGAGCCCACGGGTGCTGTGCCAGCCCCTCTCTGCCTCTGTGCTGAGCAGCCCTGAGGCCCGGACGGAGCAGGTAATGTGGTCAGCTTGGACTGGGGGACAGTGGGGAGCCACAGGGGTGCTGAGCACCAGCCTTGGGAGGGGTGTGGGGTGGAAATTGAGGCTGGGGTGAGGTTAATCCTCGCCACCCACTTGCCCACCTTCCTGTCACATCCCCAGGCACCGGCGGGCACCCACCGGGCCATCCAGACGAGCGCAGCCCACCGGGACATCGACACGGCCGCCAAGTTCATCGGTGCCGGCGCTGCCACGGTGGGGGTGGCCGGTTCCGGCGCTGGCATCGGCACCGTCTTTGGCAGCCTCATCATTGGCTATGCCAGGTCAGGGTGGGGAACCGGGGTGTGAATGGGGGGCTCAGGGCTGGGTGTGCTTTGCTGACCTGCCTCTCCTCCTCCTCTCCCCACAGGAACCCCTCGCTCAAACAGCAGCTCTTCTCTTATGCCATCTTGGGCTTCGCCCTCTCCGAGGCCATGGGGCTCTTCTGCCTCATGGTGGCCTTCCTTATCCTCTTTGCCATGTGATGGAGATGGTGACGGTGACAGTGGCAGAGCCCTGCTGTGCCCGGTGCCCTGGCAGGGGAGACCCCCGACCCTGGCCTTGCAGCAGGTGGGAGGGGAATAAAGACGGTTTGATAACGGGACCCAGCTCCTCGTGTCTCTTTGGCTTCTCCTGTGTCACTTGGCCATGGTTGGCATGGGCAGACCACGCTGTGGGGAGGTGGCAGTGTTCCCGGAGGGCACACAAAGTGCCTGCAGCCACCCTGAACCCCAAGGGGACAGGGACATCATTGACCCTCAGGGACAGTGGGGAGCTGCTGGGACCGCGACCTGGGCTGTCACCTCCCCTCGTCCCTGCCCAGGGGCACCACCCGCTGGGGGACACCTCACCCGGGCCCTGGGTTCCGGGGTGCCCCGGTGCCGGGGTGTCCCCGGCTCGCTGTGCCCGCTGCAAGGCGGGTCCCGTCTGTCGGAGGCGTGGTTAGCCCCGCCCCTTAGTGGTGAAGCCCCGCCCCATTTGCATCGAGGCTCCGCCCCCGAGCCCCCCTTATTGGTCCGGCACTGTCACCTCCCCTCTGGTCTCGCGAGAGTCTCGCTCTGTGGGGAGGGGCGGTGAGGAAGGGGGGGGGCCCCAGCGCGAAGAGGCAGGCAGCGCGAGGCCCCGGCGGCGGCGCGGCCCGGCCCGGCGCTCACCTCAGGTAACCGGCGGGGCACCGGGCTCGGTGGGGCCGCCCCGGGACGGGGATGGCGGCGGCAGTGGAACTCCCGGGGGCCGGTGGAGGAGCCGCGGGCGGCCCTTCCCCCCCACAACTCTCCCCGAGTTTTGGTGAGGCGGCAGCTCTGCCTTGCCCTTCCCCTTCGTTGATTGACAGCTCCCTCCAGCCAATCGGCTCGCTGCCAGGCCTGGAGTGAGGAGCGCCGCAGCCAATAGCGGCTGAGGGGGCGCCGCGATGGGGCAAGCCCCGCCCCTAGTGGGAGGGGCTGCTGGAGGCAGCGAGGGGCCCGGGCGGTGCCGGAGGGGGGGAACCGGAGGCCCCGGGGCGGGGGGGAGAATGCGGAAAATGGGGGGGTTTCCGGGGCTGGGGGTGGAGGTGTGGGGGGATCAGCGGGATATGGGGTGTCTGGAGTGGGGGGGGGCAGGAGGGAAGGGGGCTGGCGGGGGTCTCTGTGGTGGGGGGCTTGGGGGGCAGTGCCGGGGGATATGAGAGGGCTGGAGGGGTGCAAATAAGGGGGGCATTGACTGGGGGGGGGGGGGGTCTTGTATGGAATTCTGGGGGTGAACCCTGCAGAGGTATTGGGGGTCTGTGGATGGGGAGGGACTTGAGGGGTGAGAGAGCTCTGGAAGATGAGAGAGAACTGAGGGGGGGCTCTGGAGGTTGCAGGTAATGGGACACCCCTCGGTGTGCAGGTCCTGGGGGACCCGGAAGAGACGTGGGGTGTCCTGAAGGGGTGATAGATATGGAGACCTAAGGGTTAGAGGAGCCTTGGGGTGGATCCTGTTGGGGACCCCCTGAGGAGCAGGGGAGACCCCTTTAATTGGGCTCTGCCCTCCTGGGTGAGGAGGGGTTTGGGTTCAGTGACTCTTTTGGGGCAGGTGGGGGAGGATCCAGGCCTATGTGTGCGGGCTCCCAGTGGCAAGCAGCTGTAGAGAGGTTGTAGGGTGAGCTGGGGGTGTAGACAGGGTGTAGAGAGGTTGTAGGGTGAGGTGGGGGTGTAGACAGGGTGTAGAGAGGTTGTAGGGTGAGGTGGGGGTGTAGACAGGGTGTAGAGAGGTTGTAAGGTGTAGGCTGGGGCCTGGCTGTGGGTCTGCAGGGTGTTGGGGTGGGGGACTCTCAGCAGGTCACTGACTCCTGTGGTACTGTTCAGTAAGATGCAAACAGCAGGAATCGGAGTATGAAGTAGTTGCTTTCCTAGTGCAAATCAATGGTTACTGGGGTACTTGGAGAACTCAGACTTCTCAGAGCTTGCTGGAGTGATGAGGTTTCACCATGCATTTGCTCACCTGCTGCTGGCACAGTGAAATCTGCCTCTCGGTAGCTCCAGCTCTGTGAGTGCAGCTGGATCACAGCTCAAAGCTGGGTTGTGCCTACTGCCAGAAGTGCTGGTTTGGAGTCCCTCAGCTAAGGCAAAGAGATCAGCTGGTTCAGGTGTGTGCTGAAGTGTGTGTGACAACAAAACCTCCTTGTTCTGCTCTGCTTTGCCTATTTGCTGCCTCTTTACTGAGCCCCATCATTACCTTTCCTTCTGAAGTTATCACTTTTTCCCCGGCTCAGGTCCCTCTAAAGCCAACATTTCAGGTTAGCATTGAAAAGTACGACAGGAAAGTGTCCCTAACGCTTCATTGGGCTTCCCAGTTTATTTTGCCTCACTTGTGCTTATGGGGCAGGAACTTTCTTCCACCTGGAGTGGTCTGAAGGACTTGGCTGGTTCTTTGCAAACTGCTTTTAAAACAGTGATGCCTAAAGCGGAGTTGGTTCTGGAGAGGAATGCAGCAGTTCTCAACCACGAGCTTTGTTGGATGCTTTTGGATTGGGGGTTTTCTCAGCAGAGCCTAAGAATAACTTCGCTGTTTGAATGTGGAGGAGAAGCTTGTGGGAGGTGGATTGAGCAGCCAGATTCCCGTTTGGAAAGCAAGGAGGGTTAACATCCTTACTCCTCATTTCCTTAAAGTAAGAGATCATGTTCACCTTTGGTGACAGGAGTGGGGTTGTGACTGTTGCCAACTACAGTCCCTCTGTGGGCTGGGCTTCTTGTTTGCTCTTGGTGTTAAAAACTAACAGCAAAGGTGTGGGGTCAGGGAGGAAGCAGTGTGTTGGGAATCAGCTTGGGAGGCTTGTAGGGATTCCTGGGCTTCTCTCAGTGTGTTCTTTCTGCTCCTAGAAGCTGCTTGGGAAGTGAGAAGTGGGAGGCTATTTTAGTACCCGATAGACCTCACTGCTTTGAGAGCTTGAATGCCGCCATGAGTTGCCTTAGATACCTGCCAGTGCTTTGGTTCTACCTAAGTGTGGGACGTTCAACACTTCCTCTGCTTTTTGGTACTTGCCTGTCAACTAACTGTAAAACATCATCATGGCCACCTCAGTTACTGCTTAGCCAAGCCAGGCCTCCAGTTATTTTAATCTTTCCTTGTAAATCAATCCCTCCAGCTGCTTCACTGGATTTTCCTGAATGCCTTCCAATTTGCCAATATCCTTCTGATACCCAAGAGCTTGGAGCTGGCTGTGCTTTGCAGCAGGACTTCCCCTCCCTGCTCTCCGTCTGCTCGGATTAGGAGGAGGAAAAGCTTTACACAAACTTGGTGAACACATTCAACCTCCCACTTGCCATTTGTCTTTTGCTGTAGCTTAACTCTTCCCTGTTGAGGGGGACTTCTAACATTAATCTCTGTTTATTGCTTCCATTTCTGTTGCCCAAGGTTCCTTAGTTCCCACTTTTCTCCGGCAGTTCCCACCGTGTGTATTTTGTGCTCTGATTTCTTTCCCTCTCTTTGTGATTTATGGAGGTGTCAGGTGAAAACGAACTTGCTCTTGAGCCTTGCTGAGCCCACCTTGCTATGTTGTGAGTGGTGTTACTCATTTTAAGGTGGTTGCTGGTTCCTAGTCTGGCCTAACTTGGAAGCGCTGTTCTCAAAGGGAGTTTTTGGATGTGGCATTGGGCTGGCAGAAGATTCCCCTCTCCCGTTTGGAAAGATAGGGAAGTTTGAGAGAGGAAGTGGATGGGTGATGGTTGGGAGGAAGAAACCAGATCCTCCTTCTGTGCTCTTTGGGCTGGTTTCATGTAGTGAGGCAGCCAGGAGGAACTGGCACATCCTTACCCGGAACCAGCTGCTGCCTCTTAATAATGGAACCATTTTAAACTGGTTTAGTAAAAGGCTCAGTTGTGGCAGCCTCATCGTTCTGGGGTTTGTAGCATGTGGTAGCAGAGGATCTCTGGGATGGGTTTGGTTCTGGACTCACATTCTGCTGCATCATGTGTGGGGCTTTCTCACATTCTGTTTGGGTTTTTTTATCCTTATCTTATCCCCTTCTTAGGGCCTTTTTTGACTTTCCCTTCTTTCTTCAACATTCCCAGCACCAAGAATTGAGGCCAGATCCCCAGGATTGCTCTTCCCTCATTTAGCAGCCAACTACGAGGCGTTTTGAGAGGAAGTGTTGGGAGAAGATAGACCTGGGGACCTGTTGCTTCCTGGAACTTCATTAAATATTTCCCCCCACCTTTTAATCTAGTTTCTCGGTTTTGGTTTCAAGGAAGTTGTAATACAGAGGGCGAACGCTGTGTAGGCTGAGCAAGGATGTAAGCCAGGGGCTGGGTTTCCCTGGGGAGCTGGAAAAGGCCTTTGTTTTGTGCAGAGGTGTGTAGGAAGCTGCCTATAAAGACTGAAACAAAAGCACATTTGTAGCCTGGCTTCCTTTGGAATGTAAACCTGAGGGTTTAATCAGCCTTTGCATCACAATAACTGTCACATCTTTCTGTCTGGCTGATGAATTCCTACATAGGAATTCCTGGTGAGTTCCGCTTGAAGTCACAGAATCCCAGACTGGTTTGTGTTGAAGGGAGCTTAAAGCTCATCCAGTTTCAACCCCCTGCCATGGGCATGAACGCGTCCCACTAGAGCAGGTTACTCCAAGCCCCTGTGTCCAACCTGGCCTTGAGCACTGCCAGGGATGGGGCAGCCACAGCTTCTCCATTCAGCCTATTCCAGTGTCCCACCACCCTCATAAGGAAGAACTTCTGCCTAAAAGCTCATCTCAGTCTCCCCTCTGGCAGGTTAAAGCCATTCTCCTTGTCCTGTCCCTTTAGACCCTTGTCCAAAGCCCCTCTCCAGGTTTCTTATAGCCCCCTTAGACACTGGAGCTGCTCTAAGGTCTCCCCTTAAGGAGCCTTCTCCAGGCTGAACACCCCCAGCTCTCAGCCTGTCTTCATAGTGTTTAGCAAATCTTTTGATTCTGCTCCGTCTCTGCTTCTTTGAATCCAAAAAGTCAGGATTTAACCAGCATGTGGCCTTAATTCTGTCAGCAGAAGCACTGGGACAGGAGCCTGAGGCTATCTCCATGTCCTCAGCCCTCCTCCAAGCCGTGCACACACAGGTGGATAAGCTGCAGGACCTATGGAGCACAGCAATGCTGAAGGACACCAGGATTTCCTTATTTACAGCCCTTGGAGGTGCTGGTGTCCACAGAGGTTCCTCTCCAAGCCAGTGGTTAATGTTCACGCACTCGGGTTTGTTCTCCCTCCTCAGAGCTGGTATTTACGGCGTGTTTTGCTGCAATTAGTCTTGGCTCGTGGGAGTTTGGCTTAATTCCTTCTCTGCAGTTCAATTTCACAATCTTCCAAGAGGCTTCTTGCCTTTTTCTTCCCCACACACACCTGGTGGGGCACGTGCTGCTGCACAAGTCAGGCCTTCAGTAGCCTTTGTAGGGCTTTGTTTGACATTTGCTTTTGAAACGTGATGAATTCAGCGCCTAAACCAGCTCCAGCACAGTGCGGTTTCACCCAGGAGGAACCGGATTTTAATGCAGGTTAATGCTTTAGCAGAGTGGGATTTTTCTGGCTTGCACCTCTTCCCTCTTAAGTTCTTTGCCAGTGAGAGGCCAAGTTGGCTGGGGTGGATTTCCCTACCTCCACATCACCCTTTTGCTGCTGTAGGTGAGCAGGAGCTGCTGGGCCATACTGGGACAAGCACAGATCTGAGCTCCCGGGCAACAGCAGCCACGTATCGAAGTTCCTTGCTGAAAGCAATGCATTTTACACCTCAGAGCAGCTTCCAGTGTCTGAAGGGGGCTACAACGATGGTGGAGAGGGACCTGCATGAAGGACTGGAGCGATAGGAAAAGGGGTGATGGGTTCACACTGAAACAAGGGAAGTTCCGGTTGGAGATAAGAAATTCTTCCCTGTGAGGGTGCTGAGGCGCTAGCACAGGGTGCCCAGAGAAGCTGTGGCTGCCCCATCCCTGGCAGTGTTCAAGGCCAGGTTGGATGGGGCTCAGAGCAGCCTGCTCTAGTGGAAGGTGTCCCTGCCTGTGGCAGGGGGTTGGAGCTGGATGAGCTTAAGGTCCTTTGGAACCCAAAGCATTCCATGACTTGGCTCCTGGGGAGCAGCATGGGGATTGGAATCGATTGCTGCTCTTGCAGGAGCTTTCGCATGGGGAGCCTGCAGCAGTCTGGAATGCTGCTCCCATGTCCCACCCTGGTGTGAGGGAAGAAAGCAGCGGTAGAGATGCGGTGCCAGCCTTTGCAAGCTGGTTCATGAATAAACAAAGCTCCTCTGCCAGCAACGGGCCGTGCTACCCACTGCTGCTCTGCAGAGCTCTGAGCTCTCTTTGTGAGCCCCAGCCACTGAAAATCCACTGCAAGAGGAGCTCTGCAAAGACATTTCCTTCCCATTCTCCCATAGGGAAAGGATGTTTCAACTCCTTAAGGATGAAATACAAGTTGGTTGTGGGGCAGTGCCACAGGGTTCCCCGAGAAGCTGTGGCTGCTCCATCCCTGGCAGTGTTCAAAGCCAGGTTGGACAGGGCTTGGAGCAAGCTGCTCTAGTGGAAGGTGTCCCTGCTTTAAGGCCCCTTCCAACCCAGACCACTCTGGGATTCTGTGCCTGGAGTTCCAGAGAGAATAAAGCTGCAGAGTTCCCTTTTCCCTGCCCTTTGGGGATGTGCTGCTGTTAGCAGAGCTCTTGCACAGCTTTTTGTGTGCTTTAGGAATGTTTTCGGCCCTGGTCGGTAGAGATCTTGCTCTGGATGCCATTGTTACTGTGTAAAATAATAAGAATAATCATTAAAAGCAGTTTTTCAGACTTCAGTGTATTAAAGACTTGGCTAAATGCACTTGGCAGGGAATAAGCAATGCCCAGAGGAGTGTATTTCTACCTGTTAAAGTGACTGTACCGAGCTGTCTTATGCCCTTTAACTGTTTCCAAAGTGAGTAAAGCAGGCTTGGAGGAGAACCCAGCTTTTGGGGTTTTGTGCCAAAAAGCCCTTGTTGGTGCTGAGTGTGCTATGAGGAAGGGAACAAATGTTCAGCTCACGAAGCAGTTAATGCTTGCCATCATTTAAAGCAGGCAGTGTTTAAAATAGACCTGTTTCTGGTCGTGTCCAGGGCTGAAGATGCTGGAAAATCCTTCAGAGCTCTGAAAGGGAGGTTGAACTGCAGCTGCAGAAGTTGAAGGAGGTTGTGTGCAGGGAGGGAAAGCTTTGCCAATTGAATCCTGCAGTGAAATGTGGAGTTTTCCTTTACCTTTTGCTGTTCTCATTGCAGTGGGATCTGAAGGGAGGCTCTGGCAGCCCCAGCTCCTTCTGCTCTTTAAGTGGTAGGAATAGTGCCTTTACTTCTGTGTTCGAAGTGTTGATAAAGCCGAGCTGGATGAGGAGATGAGAACCAAAGGCACGTTGTCACCAGGGCTGACAGCACCTGGGTGCCAGGGCTCAAGGAATTAACTGTTGGCTCCTGAAAACTGAAAGCAGAGTAGAGCATCCCCCAGCACAGGGAAGATTTACTGTATAGAAACAGGGCTGAGGAAGTTTATCTATAACCTCAATGGGATTAGAAGTTTCTACATGGCAGAGACACTGCTACAAACCTGGAGAGTTTATATAAAAGTAAGCGTTACTCATCCAAATCCACGCTCTGACCCAGCCACGTGCACAGTGAACATGACAAAATGTGATTGTTTGAGGCTTTTGGAGCATGAGCCTGTGCGTGTTGGCAGAGCTTTAGTGAGTAAGTATGTTTTCATGGAATCCCAGACTGGTTTGTGTTGGAAGGGACCTTAAAGCTCATCCAGTTCCAACCCCCTGCCATGGGCAGGGATACCGTCCACTAGTCCAAGTTGGGCCAAGCCCCATTCATGTGGATGTTCTTCACATTTCTACCCCACATTGCTTTCTTTTCCTTTGCTTTTGGGAAAGCTCCATCTTTTCAATGCACACAGAGTGCCTGTGTGTATGATCCACCTTTAGGCTGCTGTATCCTTCATCTGTGCGAGATTTCAGGTTGAATTATGTCAGTTATCCAGGAAATCATTGCTGTGTTCAGTGCTAAACCACAATCATTCCAAGGCGGAATGCAGCTTGAGTTAAACAACTCACAATAATGTCCCACATTTCTAGACATTGCTTAGATTTGGAATATTTCTTGCTCCCTTCTGATTTTAGGGCTCACATATCAAGTAATGACACCGTAAAACGTGTGTGCCTTGGAATGCTAAATAAATAGAAATGGCCAAATAGGATGTAAATAATAACAAGGTGGGACAAAATATTTCTACTTTATGGGCATGCACACGTACAGGAGCTTCAGGTCTTACTGGCTCCTCTCCCTCTGGTGCTATTTTGGTTACTTTAATTCATTGGTAAGAGCTTTATCCATAGGTAGTCGCTTACAGAAGAGTCTCTTCTGTGCTGAACTCTACACAGCCTTGACTTTGCTCTTCCCCTCACACCCCATTGTGGGGAAAATATGCCTAAGCTTGACTTGGGTTCTTCTGTTTTCAGCAAGTTTTTACCCCTCGCTTTCATTGGAACAAGGGCTCTGAAGAGGCTGAATGATTCCAGGCAATGGGGCTCTGGTTTCTAGGGCATTTCTGAGCTAAAATAGTGCATTCTCTATGGCTTGTCATGGCTCTCATTATCTCTCCTCAGGAAGAGGCAGTGAGTCTCTTAGGCTTTTCCTTCCTTCCTTAAACTTGAATTATTCCTCTCTCCTGTAGCAGCTCTCTTGCAATATGTTGGCCCCGCTGTGAAGAAGCACAGAGCTGAAGATGTATCACCACTAATGAAAGAGTGACCCAAGAGCTGTAGTGCCAAGATCCAGAGGCTGCCTGCGTGTGTCTTGGAGTGTCTCTTTGCTCTGTGTTGTGCTGCAGACTCAAACCTGCTGGAAACAGTTCTGGAAGCATTTCCTACCCAGTGATCTCTGCTTGGAGCCTCTGTGGGCTGCAAGGGTTTGGTTGGTTGTGGGTTAAAAGAGGAGAAAAAAGCTTTTTGCTTGGGGCTGCTCCATCTAAGTGCTATTCTGTCTCTGTCAGGGTCTTGCAGGTTGGTCTCACCTTGTCCCTTAGTGTAAATACCTTAGAGACATCTGTAGAGCCCATCTTTCCTTCCCAGAAGCTAAGAGAGGAAGAACTTCGGCATATGAGGGATTGGGTGATGATTTAGAGATGGTCTTTCTCCATCTTCTTGCCTGGGGAAGTTGCTGACTTGCTGGTTTATGTTGGATTGTGTCTCATGTGCATCAAAGGCTTCACAACCTTTTGGATGGATGCCTTTTCCTAGCAGAAATCTGATACTTGGCACCTAAGGAGAAACCTTGCCTGTGTTAAAGCATGTTTTGCCAAGCTACGGCTGCTTCGGTGGTGTTTGGCACAGGTAACTTGAAGGAGGTATTTGGAGAGCAGCAGCTACTTCTCTCTCAGGAATCTGGCTATGAAAGGAGGAGCAGGAGGATGTGTACCGGTAGGGCAATGAGATCTGGCCTTCTCCCACCCTAAAACCCCATGAAGTGCTCACAAGGCACCTGAATAGTGTCCCTCAGGTCAATGTCCCTGAGCAGAAGGAGCTTCTGAAGATGGTTCTGCATTGTTGAAGCTACTTGTGCTTGGTCTTGCTTGTTCTTTCTTCTGTTCTGCGCAGATGTCTCAGGTTAGATATAAAGAAGAAGTTCTTTACTGTGAGGGTGCTGAGGTGCTGGCACAGGGTGCCCAGAGAAGTGGTGAATGCTCCATCCCTGGCAGTGTTCAAGGCCAGGTTGGGTAGAGCCTTGAGTGACATGGTCTATGATCATCCCTCTCCATGGCAGGGGGTTGGAACTGGATGATCTCAAGATCCTTTCCAACCCAAACCATTCTGTGATTCCATTTTCCTTCTTTCTGTGCTGCCTGTGATGTAGAGGCAGTCCCGTGGCTCAGCTGGGGCCCAGCTGTGCTGAGATGACATGAGACTCTTCAACACCTTGCTCTGAAGTCCAAGCAGGAGGCCAGATCTGATCTGGAGGCTGGCCAGCGCGAGGAGGCTCTCGGACAATGGAGCTTCTATGATGGTTTTTATCCTCCTCATGGCATTTTTTGTTATGGTAACAGTCAGCTCCTTACTGTTTATAAGAGGCTTATAAACAGTGGAAGTCGTGTGGTTGGGAGGACTGGTGGGAGCTGGGCTGGGAGAAGCCTTCTGCTGGCTGGAGCTCTTAGGCAAGGGGGGTTGTTGCTCTCACTCCAGGGGAAAAGCTTTTCTGGCCTCACTGAAGTCACTCATAGCTGATGTGCTGCTTTGGGGCCAGGTTTTAAGGCCCTCGCAAGGGAGAATGAGGGTGTAGCACATCTCTGATACATTCCATCTCTTTAGGGATGCTCTTGTGGAAAGGGGATCCTCCCCAAGCTTGGGAGCAGTGCTGAACACCCAGAAAGGTACAGTCAGATGGTAAAGGGTTGGACTTCGCTTTCACCCTGTGCTGTAGGTTAACTTGTAATGACTTGTTAAATACTGTCTGTCTGTTGGAGATTTACTTCCAGCCGGTTCCTTGCCAATATTCCAGTTTATACAGTTGGGTTTGCTTTATCAAGCTTATAAAGCAGAAGGGTGTTATGCCTCTAAAGCAGATTTTATAGCACTGGCTTTTGGCTCTCTTTCCCAGATGACAATTTTAAGCTCTCTTGTAGCTTTCTGGTTACAAAGCAAACATTCTCCCTCCTTCTTTCACACCCCAAAATAACTTTAAAGGCAAAGCCCTAGGACTAACAGCAGCCTGCACTAAGCTCCGTGGTGGCCTCTCCCTGTAAAACTTAACACCTTTTGCAATGGCTTTGGGTGTATAATAGCTGCTGGTAGTCAGATGGAGCTCTGGGCACCCAAAGGTGCAGAACAGGCTCTGTTCCTAACTCCCTGCAGGCACCTAATTTAGATGGGAGAGTCACCAGTGGAAATTAGGTACCAATTGACTTCACAAAACATCTAGAAGCAGGTTGGGCACCGAGCCCTGTGTCTTGGAGAACAAACCCTGCCATAAGGAAGCCTGAATGTTCAAGTGACTTGTGGTTTTGGGTGGTTTTTTTAAGGAAGAACTTGCCATGTTTGTTTTTATCCCACTTTCTGATGGATTCTGATGCTCTGAATCATCACTGCAGCGTCCCACATTAATCCAGGGTAGCGCAGGCAGCTCCTTCACTAAACCCCAGCCTGATGCTGGGTTCCCTTCCTGCCTTTTCTGGGTGCTGCTCCCAGCTTATTCAGAGCACTGTGTGCTGAATATTCATGTGGCTGGGCAGGAAGCTGGAGGCAGAGCTGTTAATGGCTGCACTTAGACAAATAATAAAGAGCCTTTCCTGGAACACTCTCAAAGCAACATGTTTCCTTCCTTGCATTTTAGTGGCAAATCTCGGACTATTTTTGCAAGCTTGGGGCAGTGCCTTGTGCTTCCTTCTCTTTTTTTGGCTAGCAGAGTGGAAATGGCTCTCAGCCTGACTGCTTTTCCCTTGGCCTTCCCAAAAAGCAGTTTGGGGTTTGATTGAATCCAACCTCTCTTCCCATTCCAGCTCCCAGTGGTAATTCCACGTTCTGCCTGGAGTCTGCCTGCTCTCCTGCATCTTCTCCTGCAGTCAGATGTGTTTCACAGCACAGATTCTGTGCAGCCATCTATAATGATCTAATTTATTGTGGGTTTATCTCCTCTTCCCAGTAGCAGTGTCCTTGGGGCTTGGGCTGGTGTCTTGAGCACTATTTGTGTGTGAATAGGCTTGTTTGTATTGCGGCTTGGGTTGTTAATGCTCCTGGCATGGCTCCCAGGTCTCACCCAAGTTATCCAAATGGAGCTGGGATGGCCTTGCCACTCATTAGTCTCCCGGAATGAATCCCATGGAGCTCAGGCTCATCAAAAGTTAACTCCTAGCTCTGTTTTACCTTCTTTTTTGCATGAAAGTGCTGAAGTAGAAGTAGTGAGGAGCACAGTGAATGGATCAAGAAGGAGCTCTGCCTGCCATTGGTGTAGCAGTACCCAGGTGACAAAGACCTCTCTCTTTTGGAGGATCATTATAAGAACACCATTTGTGATCCAGTTCTGCCTCTCCTTCTGCTGCCTGCTGAGCACTGGAGTTTCCCTATGGAAGTCACAGCCCTCCCTGCATCCTCCACTCTTTACCCTACTCAATATCCCGGAAAAATTGCAAACAGGTTCTCTATTGCCTGTTGCTTGAAAGACATCTTAGATTTAGCTGCACCTTGGCTTGGACTTGCTCCTGCAGGCCTGAGGCTTGTGTCTGTGATGGGTTTTACACCTGATTGTGAAGGTACTTTGTAAACCAGTTGTAATCTATGGCAGTACATGTCCTGCAGTGAGACAGGACAGGGCAGAGGCACTGAACCATCCGGGTGTCCTCTTTTTGCCTGCAGGTGTTGCCCATCTGGTTCCTTCCTGCTGTAACTCAGGCATATAAAACTGAGGCTGAAATTCCCTAAAATGCCCCTTTTCACAATGGGTTGTTCTTTTGGAGGCTGAAAATCAGGAGGGGGAAATGAGGAGCCCTTTTGTTTCTGCCTCTTTCACTGACACTCTTAACTTGCAGTCAGTTCCCAGGGCAAGTCCTTTCTCTTTATGTCCCCATCTATAGCACTTTCCTTTCTTCTAACCCGTCCTGCAGCTCATCCTTCACTCAGGTCCTCCCAGGCGAGTAAATCTTAGCAAAAGAGAGATGTCAGTCAGCAGAGCATGCTTTGGTTTTCTGTTCTTTAAGCCTATTTTTAGGAGGTTGCTCTGCAGCTCTCTTGGGTTTGTCTCATGGTTGGTGCAACCTCGAGCTTTAATTTTGTGGTTGCATTAATGTAAAGTTATGGTTTATTCCTATAAATCCTAAGGCTAGCATGTGCTTGTGCTGGTGTATCAGTAAGCGTGCTCATGCTGGAGGCTGGACCTGCTCCGGCAACATGAAGCAGAACTATTTTAGCTTCTGCCCAAGTGTTCAGTGGGATGTGAAGTATTTCAGCTTCTCCTGCAAGGCACAGGGACAGGAGTGTCAGGCACCAGCATTCCTGCAGGAACAACAGTCACATGCAAGTACAATAGAGCCTTATTTTTAGAGCATTTTTCATACCAGCTCTATCCCCCAACGTTCAGCAGAGCTAATGGCTCGGGAGTGTCACAGACCCACAGCTGGGTTTGGCATGAAGGGACCTTAAAGCTCATCCATTTCCAACCTGCTGCCATGGGCAGGGACACCTTCCACTAGAGCAGGGTGCTCCAAGCCCCTGTGTCCAACCTGGCCTTGAGCACTGCCAGGGATGGGGCAGCCACAGCTTCTCTGGGCACCCTGTGCCAGCGCCTCAGCACCCTCACTGGGAAGAGCTTGTGCCTAAGAGCTCATCTCAGTCTCCCCTCTGGCAGGTTAAAGCCATTCCCCTCATCCTGTCCCTACAGGCCCTTGTCCAGAGCCCCCCTCCAGGCTTTTTTGTAGCCCCTTTTCGCCACCATCGTCTGGATGTAGGAGGGTAAGGGCCCCAACAGCATCCTCAGAGGGGATGAGGTGCCAGTTGCTTGTGACTTTGGCAGAGCAGGAGAGGCCTGACTCAGAGTTACACATTGTGGCTTGAGGCTGCTCCAGACCTCAGCTACTTGTCAGGAATTCAGCTGGAACAGTCTGTAAGAGCTTCAGCGGCACAAACCCCACACTTCTTGTACCTGGATCCCGGTGTTAGTGAACCTACACTGGGGTGTAGGATACTTGTAACATGGAAGTGTTGCTGTAGGTAACTTCCTAAAGACAATGAAGAGTCTGACTGTGGCCTTTCCTGTGGCATCAAGCTGCCAGCCATACGCATGACTTGTCTTTTGACTATGGGCATGTCTCAGAAGCCAAACTAGTGCATTTGGAAGGATAAGGAGCATCTTGGATTGAAAAGATCCCTAAACGTGCTTTCAAAAACACATTTCCTGCTTCTCTTTTCTCTTCCTAAACTGTTTCCAAATTGAAGTTTGTCAAATGGGTTCCATGAGGTGCCAACACACTTCCTGGGGGAAATCCTGTTCAGGAAGGCTGCTCTTTCATTGCTGCTGTTGATGCATGTAATATGTCTAATTCCTTTTAAGGGACTTAAAATATTACCCCTAGGTGTCTGTCTAGACTGGGATAATGGGCTTAGTTTTTTCTTAATGGCTTAGTTAACATGCTTTGGGACCACTTCAGTTTATGGACTGATGTACCAGGGGGACAGTAGCATATGGGCTGGCTTGAATAGCTGCAGGAAGAATGAAACATGGAAAAAAGGGGAAATTTTGGGTTTTGAGGTAAGTAAAATCACTTCTCCCCAGCTCAGGGCCCAGGCAAGTTCTTCATTGCAAACAGAGCTCATCTCAGTCTGCCCTCTGGCAGGTTAAAGCCATTCCCCTTGTCTTGTCCCTACAGGCCCTTGTCCAAAGCCCCTCTCCAGGTTTCTTGTAGCCCCTTCAGGCACTGGAGCTGCTCTCAGGTCTCCCCTTCAGGAGCCTTCTCTTCTCCAGGCGGCCCCAGCCCAGCTCTCTCAGCCTGGCTCCAGAGCAGAGCTGCTCCAGCCCTCGCAGCATCTCCGTGGCCTCCTGTGGCCTTGTTCCAACAGCTCCATGCCCCTCTTGCATTGATGCCCCAGAGCTGGATCAGGACTGCAGGGGGGGTCTCACAGAGCGCCGTAAAGGGGCAGGATCCCTTCCCTGAGCTGTTGCTCATGCTCTGCGGGTGCAGCCCAGCACACGGGGTGGGGGGTTCTGGGCTCAAGCCCGCACTGAAGCCAGGTCATGAGAACAGCCCCTCATCTCCTGGACGCTATCACAACACGTGCCTCCTGGGTCAGCTCAGTGTCAGCCCAGCATCCTGGCATGCGCTGAACTGCTCCACAGAACATTTCTCATTTATCTCCATGCTAGCAGTAGGAAGAGGCGATGTCCCAACAAATCAAGGAGGAGATTAACTTCAGGAAGATGCTGTCATAGCTCTGTTAGCGCTGACACTCTGGATTAGCAGTGCTGCATGACTGGTCAAGTGTGGCCTTTGGCTGGGCTCTGCCTGTCCCTCTTCACAACCATCCCCTTGTGATGCTGCAGTTGCTTTGATGAGGAGTTAAAGCTGCGGTTGAAGGTGGGACTGAGATCCACAGCGGAGCAGATGCTCTCTTGGATGCAAAGCTCATGTTTATTCTGTTTTCCCCCATGCTGTGCCTGCTCCAGAGGAGTTGCTCCCGTTGAGAGCACTGCTCTATACAAGTAGGCTTCGGGAAATCTGTACTCTTAAGTACCCTGTGCAAGCTCCAAGGGGTGCCTGATTATCAGCACAACACACGCTGGAGACTGCTGTGAAGTGTGGCTTCAGCTTTCCTTCTTTTACAGCCAGCCTAGAGGTTTACATGAGTTAATAAGGCAAAAGAGACAGAAAACACACACGGGCTCTTGGAGCACAGTGTATTTGGGTTGAAAATGGCTTTTCAGCTCTCCCTGAGACAGCAGCAGCTTGTCAGGGCCGTGCTGACAGAACTTGGAAGCACGCTTCAGTAATCTGTCTGCATTTCTTCCCTTCACCTTGCTGTTCCCAACATGCTGAAACTCATCAAAGCAGTGAAATACTGTCCCGCCGCTGCAGGAAGAGGAATGGGAACGTGCTCCCAGTATCCAATCAGCTGCTTATTCTGCCTGTTCTTCAGAATAGAATTTATTGAAGCAATTTATCCTGCCTAAATGTGACATAAATCTGAGCACATGTATGTACATACCAGGCATAGGCGGTAGTGAATGAGCAGCTAAATCTTGCTTTAAGGAATGAGTGAATCCTCCTGATGCTTTGCAAGATCAAGTAAACTGAGGGCTTTGCAATGGGTTGCTCTTGGGTTTTAATAGAGCTGCTTGTTAGGACCTCAGAAGTCGCATGCAGGCAGCCCTGGTTGGTTTTCCTGCTCTCTGTTTTTAGTAGTGTTATCAGAGCATGGGGACTGACAGCTCATCTGGTTCTTTAATTTGTCTACTAGCTTTTGTATGCATTGGAAGCACAGAATAGAATAGGATCAATGAGGTTGGAAAAGACCTTTAAGCTCATCCAGTCCAACCATTCCCAGCACTGTCAAGGCCACCACTAACCCATGGCACTGAGGCCTCGTCTCCACAGTGTGTGAGCACTTGCAGGGATGGTGACTGCAGCCCTGCCCTGGGCAGCCTGTTCCAATGCCTGAGCAGCCTTTGGGGAAGGAATTGCTCCCCATCTCCATCTAAACCTCCCCTGGTGCAGCTTGAGGCCATTTCCTCTTGTCCCATCCTTTGGGAGCAGAGAGCAGCCCTCTCCTGGCTCCATTGTCCTGTCAGGCAGTAGAGATCGATAAGGTCCCCGCTGAATAGGATGTAGAGAGACCCTGAGGTTCTTCATGCTGGGGAAGGCTTGGACTGCTCGGGTAAGGGCAGATCCCTGACCTGTGTAATTAAGCCAGCACAGGGTTGGCTGCTCTCTGAGATCCAGCACCCTCCCTCCATCATAATTACTCTGCTTGTTTAACAGTAAGATTTGTTTGTTGCTGGAATAAGCGCATCCTCAACCTCATCCCACACACCCGAGTTTAAATGTAGGAGGGTGATTTAAGCACTCTTCAAACACTTCCAGAACTGGCCTCACTTTGACAGCAAGAGGCATTGTAACTGTCCTTTAAATCTGGTGACTTTGCTGCTCTCAGCACCACAGCGCTTAACTGGAGCTGCTTCATCACAGAATCCCAGACTGGTTTGAGTTGAAAGGGATCTTAAAGCTCCTCCAGTTCCAGCCCCTTGCCACGGGCAGGGACACCACACACTAGAGCAGGTTGCTTCAAGCTCCATCCAACCTGGCTTTATTCTTCCCTATGAAGGTGCTGAGGCACTGGCACAGAGTGCCCAGGGAAGCTGTGGCTGCCCCATCCCTGGCAGTGTTCAAGGCCAGGTTGGAGCAACCTGCTCTAGTGGAAGCTATCCCTGCCCATGGCAGGGAGCTGGAACTGGATGAGCTTTACGGTCCCTTCCAACCCGACCCATTCTATGATTCTATATTCCTGGCCACCTTTATCCTTACACTTGTCCTGTACAAGGGAGTGTTTTGGCCGCTCGCCCGTTCCATTTGCGAGTGGGCTCTTCTTTGGGAGCTCGTGTTTGTATAGGCTCTGGAGTTTTGCTTAGTAAATCCAAACATAGGCCAGGGTTGTGAAGATCTCTTCTCTTCTTGCAGGAGAAGACCTGGCAGCTACTGACTCACAGCTTTTGGTTGTTGCTTTGTGTGCTGCGGCCAAGCCAGCGCTCGGAGAGGGGAATTTCCCCCCTTGTAGCCACCCATTTTCGCTGCTTTAGCACATGGTAATACAAGAATAATCTTGTTTTCATATTAAGCACTGATGGCTGTGCCTCTTCAATCCAAGCAGAAGGGGAGTATTTGCTGTCCCTCAGCATTCCCCCTCCGCTGTTCCGTCGCATTCTTGGAGCACTTTCTCATATAGCTCCTAAAAATAACAACCCTCCCCACCCTCTCGCGCTGCTCGGTGCGTGTGTGAGTGGTTAGAAAGGCAAAAAGGGCCCTCAAAAGAGCTCGTGTCTCCGTGGCCGCGTTCGGGTTTCAGTTCTGCTCTTGCCTGCAGCGAGCTGACATGTGTCACCGAAGCCAAGTGCCGAGGAAGGGATGCTGGAAGCAATATGAAGAGCCGGAACGTCTTTGCAGAGTCAACCCCCTGAAGAGAAAGCATTTGCTTTGTTATGGCTTTTTAAAATCCTGCTATAAAGAGAGCAGTGGGGGGGTGGGAGGGGGGCAGCAGCATTTCTGGAGGTGGAGGTGGGGGGGTGACTTTATTTACTCTTGATTTCTTATTAATAAGGACAGCTTCACTTGTAGCATAATAGGAGTGAGTGTTTTGTTATCCTTGGCTATAAGCTGTGATAAACTACCCCTGCCATCAGCCTTGTAGTTTACCCACTAGGGAGCCAGATTATTGCCTTGTAAACCAGAGCACCACTCCTATAATCCCTTAATTAATTAAATGACAAATTTTAGTTCTCTCCCATTGAAAATATAACTTGTACATAGAGAGGACTTGGATTTATTTCATCGCTTCAAGCTCACACTTTTTTTTTTTCCCTCTCTGTAGATTGTCTTTGCTTCTGTGTCTGTGCTTTCCTCAATGCCTCCATCTGGGGGGTGTTCCAGAGGTCTTTGCTATGCAGGGCGGTCCTGTGCTGCAGCAGAGCAGCTTCCAGTGTCTGAAGGGGACTGCAAGGATGCTGGAGAGGGACGTTTGTCAGGGAGTGGAGCAATAGGACAAGGGGTGATGGGCTCAGACTGGAACAGGGGAAGTTCAGGTTGGAGATAAGGAGGTTCTTCCCTGTGAGGGTGGTGAGGTGCTGGAATGGTTTGAATGGAGAAGGTTTGAATGAACCATCCCTGGCAGTGTTCAAGGCCAGGTTGGATGGGGCTTGGAGCAACCTGCGCTAGTGGAAGGTGTCCCTGCCCATGGCAGGGGGTTGGAACTGGATGATCTTAAGGTCCTTTCCAACCCAAATCATTCTATGAGCATCATCCCCAAGTTGCAGATGGTGCCACTGAAATGCACAAAAGTCCTTTGGCCCTCTCAGAATCAATGCTGGGCCTCAGTGGGAGCCCAGGCATGGAAAACTTCGGCTCGTTTCTCCAACTGGGCTCTTCAAAGTCTTATTTAAACTTGGCTTGGATTAATCCCTCTTCCTCAACTGTGCACAAAGAATTCTCCTTCCCTGCAGCATTCATCAATGCCCACCCTGCAAAGGGCAGCATCTACTCTTGGCATTTGAATTTTGGGAGCTTGTTTAACAATTTCCTCTTCTTTTTTCTCTCCACAGCTTGACTCAGCTGCATGAAATATGGGTGACGACAGGCCGTTTGTGTGCAATGCCCCTGGCTGCGGACAGGTATGCTTCCAAGGTGCTTTATTGGGAACGTGGTGGTGTGAATCAAAGTGGCTGTTTTATCACTCAGGCAAAGAGTTTAAAGCCGGTGTTTTACGTGAGCACTGGAGGTAATCAGATCAGAGGATTTGCAGTGTGTAAATCCAGGTTATGAGCAAGTGCACTCCAAAGTAATGAAACCTTCCTTGCTTTGTGGGGTATTGGTATTCCACTGGTGTTTCCCCGCACAGCCCAGAGAGAACCCTCATCTCCTGTTAATGTTTGCTGGGAGTGTTCCTCAGCTTCTCTCAAGGCTGTCGAAGCAAAGGACAGAATCAGCTCTGTCGGGATGCGTTTGCTGCTGTCGCATATTCCTTAAAGCAGCTGAGAATGTGACACTTGATGGTTTGTGTTATGTGAACCCCAAACTGCTGGAGTCTATTTTGGGCTTGCAGGGAAAAAGAAGAGGCCCATTGTGAATTTGTCCTCCATGGACAAAGTGCTAGAGTTGGGTATGACCTTGCTTTTCTAGGGCAAAGCTTGGTGCTTTGAATGAGCCACATTGCCTTTTCCATCACACCACCAGGAAGGCACCTCTCCATCCTGTTTGGTTTTCCATTCCCAAAGCTGAGGTTAGGGTCTCCCTGGTGCTTGGTGGCAGCTCACACACTGTGTTAATGGGAGGAACAGGGGGTTGTGCAATTGGGAGCTGTTAGAACATGGAGCTTCTGTGGCAGGACAGCCCTGTATGGAGCACAGCAAGAACTGGGTTTGTCTCTTCTGGAGCAGTGAACATCCAAGTGCCAGGATGCCTTTGGTGGGGGGGGATTGTAGCTTTTAATTAGGTATTAAGTGATGTGCACACACTTTGTTTTCTTGGCTGCAGCCATGGGATGTCAGCTTGCCAAGTGATTATGCTGGGATGCATTTGGGAGCTCTAACCCATCCCAGGGTACTCGCCCGTCGTCGTCCCTGCTTAGTTCTTTGGTGTATTTAATATCTTAATACCTCTTGTGGGGCTCTCAATTGAGATGAAAGAGAATTCTGCATCCCCAGGGCACATCCTTTTGAGCCTGCATGTGGATTCTGTGCCATGTTTATTCTTAGAGCACAGAAATGGGGCCAAAATCTCATCTGGTAACTCTTGGAGATTGGGGCTTTATAAGAATAGATTGTTGTAACTCAGCTTTTTGGCCATTGTAACTCCGGTCTCATCCGGAGCCATTTCCATTCACTTGCAGGTGATCTTCCTCTTTCTTTCTTTTTTTTTTTTTTTTTTGGGAGGCTGCTTTTTATCTTGTACCTCTTTGGCTGTGAAATTGTGCAAGTCATTTCTAAAATGTATGAGCTGTATTTGAGCACTTAATGGTGTGAGCACTTCAATCATACAACCTTCAGCTCGGATTCAAACACGCAATTAAGGCAAACAACAATGTATTTAAATTTAATCTCCCCCAATCTCCCACAAATGACAGATAAAGGTGGTTGCTTCCTCCTTGTGCTGTTCCAGACTGCTGCTTATGGGTAATTCTGCCAATTCTTCATGTTAATATTGAAATGTTAGAATCGGGGTAATTCAGAGCACGATGATTCATGGGGATCCAAGCTGACCTCGTGCACAGCTTCCTAGAACGTCCTTCACTACCTGCTCGAAGCAGAGCATTAAATAGTGATGATCCAAACTTGATGGAAAAGATTTCCAGCGATGGGAAATTCACCACAGCCCTTGGTTAAGTTGCTCTCATAGTTAATTCCTCTTGCTGGTAAGGAAAAATGCTGCCTTATTCCCAGTCTAAACCTATTCAGCTACAGCTTCCAGGTTGTGGGTCTGGTTCAGTTTGGTTTGTTAGACAGAAGATCCTTCCTATTGAATTTGTGATGCCCGTAGGTATGCACTGACTGATCAAATCATCCATAACACTCCTTTGGACTAAATACACCCAGCTCCAAGCCTCTCCCTGTAAGTCCTAGTGTCTTCTATGCATAATTTCATCCTCTCTTCTGTGCACAGCTTCACACTGGAGGTTTTTAAGAGCCTTCCGAAATCCTGCTCACTGCTAACTTGCAGCAGTACCTCTGGAGGAGCACGGTGGTACCCAAACCTGTCATCGACTAAAATTAACACTGGATGAGCTGGGCTTTCTGGGGCACGTGGAGTAAGATTGGGTGGTTGTGCTGAGCTGAGCACAAGGGGAATGCAATGGGTAGCTTCGGATCTTAAAATGAATGTGAATTTGAAGCTGGGGGGCTGATGGTGCCCAGCAGCTGCCTGCAGGGCTCAGCCTCCAAAGCACGTGCTGCATTGTTTCCCCAGCAGCTTGTGCTGCCTTTTGGCACTAAACCCTGGCCCCTTAGCAAGCCCCGTCAGAAACAGGTTCTCTGTGGGGGTTCGTGTTAAAGTGAAGCCTTAACAGGGGTCAGAGGGGGCTGCAGCTCTCTCTGCTCATTCCCTCATTCCCAAAGATCCAGACCTTTGGCTTTAAACATCACTCTGTGTGATATGCCACAGAAACATCCTGACTTCCCACAGGTGCTGGTACCCGTGGCTCCTGTCAGACTCTGGATAATCCAGAGTTTTGCGCTTTCTGAAGGGAATCTGGATTTGTTTCACCCAGGCGCACAAATGCACGCCCAAGCATCCCATGTTCCTGCTTTTTCCCAGCTCAACACCCAGGCAGGCTGTGGCTGGCACTGGAGATGGTGAAACTTCCTGCAGGATTCAGCCTTTTTTCCTGGTTCTTTAAGGCCTTTGTGTGCTTTTTCCTTAGGAAAGACACCACTGGAATGGGATGGCTGTTGAGCCTCTTGGGTTATCACAGGGTAGCGCTTGGCTCACCAGGCCCTTTCACCACATGGCTCCAGCATCTTTGTTTCTTCCATTTCCAAACCTTTGATCCCATGCCCAGTCCGTTGGCATGTTTTTATCCCTGCAGATTCCTCTTCTTTTGGCTATTCCTCTGCTTGAGGGGTGCACTCTGGTTTTGGTGGGCTGCTGCCATGGGAACAGGCGGCTTTGGCCCTGGGTAAATGGAAATGAGCTTCTGGATTCCATTGTGGTAGGGGACAAATCCCCCTTGTCCTTTTCTACTCACTACAATTCGGGATCTGCCTCTTGCAATCACTGCAATGTGCAGCAGCCATGGGAGAAGGATAAGGGAGAACTGATTTGAACGGGAGACTGGAGACACTGGGAAGCCAGAGGTGACTTTCCCTCTTTAAAGGAAGAAAAGCCCCTGTTTTGCTTCCCAGTGTAGTGTCTTTGAACCATGAGCTGCTGCTTTCCCTCTGGAGCTGGTACCAGCCCTGTCTCTTATGGTATATGTCCTTTTTCCTCCCTTTTCTTCCCTGTTTCTATGCAGAGAAAGGCTGTCAAGCTTTTCAGGGAGGTGAGGATGGGGAAGAGGGAATAGCCACCAAAAATAGACGAGCAGATCTCGCTGTACCCCCCGTATCATCGCAGCTAGTGGGCTTTCAGTGGGGCTGTAAACATGTTTTGGTTGCTAGGTCTTGAATGGTGGCTATTTTTGGAGCCTGGACTCGAGATCGCTTCCCAACAGCGAGGCTGCTGTGCCACAGCTGACACCTCAATGTGCTGCAGATCCTGCTTTTAAACCAGATTCTTCTCAAGGTCATTTATGTGGTTTCTCTTCAAAGAGGACAGATGACACTGTCCTCTTCCCTTACCCTCTTTCCCATGTCCTTTATGTGTGGAGGAAGAATTATCCTACAACAGGGACATGCCCCTTTGTGCTGCTGCCTGAGGATGAGGTGGGAGGTAGAATACTCAGAGCAGAAGCCACAGAGCAATGCCTCAAGTGAGGCTTTCACTGACTCTCTTAAGTAAAACTAAGCTGGGCTGATGTGTGCGCACTCTGCAGCCGGGTCATGGGGGGCTTCTCATTGACCAGCACCCCCAGGGCCTTCTCCTCAGGCTGCTCTTCTGCTCCTCTCCTGAAGCCTTTGGATACTTGAGGCTTTATGAAGTGTCATAAAGGAGAAACATCTTTATTAATAAGACTGTTTGGGCCACTCCTGTTGCCCAACCTAATGGAGGGGCCATAATATTGAGTATCTTCTGCTAGGAGCAGGACTTTCCCTAGCCCTGCCTCCCCTCTCCACACCATTTCCCTGTTCATAAGTAACATGAATCATCACTGGGGTCCTAATTCCAATGCTCCAGTTACACATTGAGGCCATTTCCTCAAACAACCATTTGCTTTTGAAACCTCCCCTTAATTTACCAGTTTATTCCCTTTAAACTTGTGGCACTGAGGTGATGCTCAGGCAGCGTCCGAGAAACGCAGAGCCCACAACTTCCATGAGGCCAGAAGATGATTTTTCTTCTTTGTGGTTTATTGTATCCTCTTATCTTGTCATATAATAGAAATAATGTTTATGGCATTGAGGCCTCAGCATCACTTGGCATTTAACCAACCTCAAAAGCAGTTTATTGCTTTGTATACTCTGCTACCATGACCATTATCCCTTAAATCTCTATTGCCTTGTAATATACGAGGCAACAAATGGCTTCTGAGATTGGTTAAATGTGGAACTGAAGCTGAGGTGGGTTTTGTAGCTTGTATAATCCAAACGAATATAGATTATTCCTTTTATATGAGTCCTGGTATGGGGTGGGGGGGAAATGGCTCTTCTCTTGCTGAGAGGCTGTGAGCTCTCCTCATCACAGCTTAAGCTTTGGGATAGTCCTGGATGTGCGTGGTGCTGTGGTCACTCCATGGGATTTCCAGCCATGGAGTCATAACTGTTGGAAGTCTGAGCTATGATTTACACCCATGTATCTTCATCCCACATTCAGGAAGGGACCAGCTCCACTGGTGTGAGGAATGAGGCTTGTCCCTGTCCCTGCAGGTACATCAGTTGCAGAGTAACAGACTGAAGCAGGTAGGCAGGCACAGAGGAAGAAGTGCTCATGGCCCTTTGCTTTCAACAAAGCATCTTTAGTGTGATTTCAAAGGTTTGCTTTGTTCCCATCCTTCTCTCGTCCCTTTGTAAAGCAAAAGGGGAGGAAATACTCCCTGATGGAAGCTGCTAGGAGCCCCCTTTACTATTGGGATGTCTCAGCCCTGCTGGGACTTGCTGCCAGCCCTGGTCAGGACCACGCAGGACTCAACTGTGTTTGGTTTGAGTATGAGCATGTATGTAAAGAAATGGCTGTGCATTGATTTAACAGCCTCTGGAGATGTTGTTCCTGGAGCTGAGGAAGGGAAGCCAGAAAAACTGCCTAAGAAATTCCGGGTTCAACTTGAATCCTTGAGGAGCTCCAGCCTAACTGGCTGCCTGCTGTTAGAGCAGGCAGGAATGAAAATGGTTATTAAGCACAGTTATGATACCCTGGCCTCCAGTAGGAACTGTTACTGTCCTGGCACAGGAAATGAGTGGGACTGGACTTGGACACAGGCCTTTGTCCTAAAAAATTCAGGCTTCTAACATCCAATGATTCAATGAGGTAGGAAAGCTACTTCCCTGGAAAGCTGAGCCTTCTGTGGAGCAAGATGGGGAATGTCAGGCCCCAAAGCTGCATGTGAGGGTGCCAGGCCAAGAGCAGGACTCACAACTGCCCCTTCCAGGCTCACATGGATTGATGTTGAGTCTCAGCTCCAGGTGACACGACAACACAGTGGGGTTGGATGCTGCACCTCACCAGAGACCCAAGCTCAGGGCTGGCTCGCACCGGTGGCGCTTCCCATCTCATCTGATCTTGGAAGCTGAGCAGGCTCTATAATTCTGTGATCTCCAAGCGCATGCAGGTGGCTCCAGGCAGTGCCAAGACTTCCCAACATGCCCCAAAGCGTCGCTCCCTGTTGGGTTCGAGCTGTGGTGGATGCTTCCTCTCTCAATATTAAAATGAGAAATGGTGGATGTTAAGGATGGAGCAGGAATAAAACCCTGCCCTGAGCTTTGTATCAGCTCGGACACTGCGAGCACTTGTCTGTGTTAGCAATAGCATCATGTATGTGCCGTGTCCCTACTGCACCCGGATGATTTGAAGAGCTGAGCCATAAACTCCAGTTTCTTTTCAGGGTGTGAAATGGAAAGGAAAAGGCTGCAGCTCCGTGGTGAGGAATTCTGAGCTGTGTGCTCCTGCTTGCTTCACATCTGCAGCCTTTTTATAGGAAGCTGGAATGAAATCCTGCAGAGAACCATGTTGGGGAAAGGTCTGTCTATGGTTTTACAGGGAGGCAGGTTTCCAGAGTTCATTCTGGATTTCAAATGAAGGCCTCCCCAGCTGCAGTACCTGCACATCAAGCCCACAATGGCAGATGCTCCACAAATCTCAGTGCAGTTACAGGCTGTAATGGGTCCACATACAAGTAGTGTTTGGCTATAGTAACTCTTGAGGTTGTTAGCATGAAAAGAAGTGGATTAATCGGAATTGTAACTCATGTATTGTCAGCAGAGTGAAATGAGCTCTCCCACCTCTTGTTTGAAGGTAGGTTTTGGAGGCGGGGAGGGGGAAAGCTAATTTGGAATACTGAGAAGCTTGGGAAGGCATCTGAAAGCAGGAAACGTTTATTTTTTACACTCCTATAACTTAAAAACGGCCAAACCAATTTAAACCAAATTGGATAATAAAAAATATTGCTCCTGGGCTGAGCCCCTCTATGCCAAGTTCCAGCCTGGAATGAATTTTTATGGCCAAATTATAAAGCCCCTCGAAATGAAGGTTTAAAATGGAAATGTTGACAGACCTTTAACTACAAAAGCACTGTCATAGAAGTTCTTTTTTTTTTCCAAAATGGCTGTTTTAAAATATAATTAAGACTTAAATATTATTTAATAGCAGCATTTCCTGTAAGTTAAAAATCTTTATCATTCCACTGCCTGGGATTCATTGCCACTTCGGAGCGTGCCAGCTCTGCTTTGCATTTGGAGCACGTGTGTGAGCGCTGAACCCACACAGACACTTGTCTGTCAGATGGAAATGGCTCTGGACAACATTCCAGATTCCCCTCTTCTAAATAAGAGCCTGGATGCCAAAAGGACTCGCTGGACCCCTGCTCCGATCCCCTGACTCCGGGAAGGAGCAGCCACGTGAGGCTCTGCCAAAGCTCAGCTCCTGCTAACATGAAACTTCAGTGGGTTCATTCCTCATAGGAAAACCCATTTTCATCCCCTGGCTGCTGTGCTTTTAGCCTGATGGCTGCTTTGGTGTCCTCCCTGCACACTGAGGGCGCTTTGGAAAGCTGGAAACCAGCAGCCATGAGGAACTTGGGAGCTGCTTCCTTGCAGGAATAAAGGGAAAGGCTTCTCTTTTGCAAGGGCTTCCCACAAATTGCTGTCACAATTCCCGATGCCAGGCGATGGCTTTGTGCCATGGGGCAGGATGATGCTGAGAAGTTGTCATTCCCCCCTCATCATGAGGCTTGGTTTTCATCCCTGCTCCTTGGTTGCACTGCTGATTCCTCTATTATGCTGCCTTCCCTTCCACTCCCTCCCCATGTTTAAAAATACCCCTTGGTTGCTGCAGCATAGACGCAGGGTTGTTGCAACACCCTCTTCCTGCTCTGGCACATGGAAGTGGAACTGGGAACAGTGTCCTCTCCTTTCCTGCTGGATTTCTTGCGCTCTCCTTCCTGGCAGGTGAATAAGCTTTAACCCTGCTGCCAGATGCCTTCTTTGGGCAGCCTTTGGTATGGGATGCTGAGAGCAGGGTGCAGAAACCCCTGAGATCTTCACCTAAATGGTTGGGTGCTCCTCTTCTTCCTCACCCTTCTGCAGCCACATGTGAAGGGCTGGGGGTGTGAAAGCAGCTTTTCCCTTCTAGCAGGGTCCCAGCCACAAGCTGGGACATCCAGCCCTAAGGCTGTTCTATTTTAAAGAGCAAGATTTACCCAGGAATCGTTATTCCATGTATTTCAAGCTGTTGGTGTGTTGTCCTTCTGTGTGTCCTTCTGCTTCATGGATAGCACTAGGATTTGACTGGGAAAAGGTCTCTGGACATGCTTGAGAAGGCTCTGCTGTGTGTTTGATGAGAAACCTCCCAGGTTTGGTGGTCAAAATGGATCTGTGGGTTTTCTGTGTGTGAAGTAACTGCTTTGAGCACAAACTGGTTTAAGGTGTAGAGATCAATAACTTCAACTCATGTTAGTTCCCCCCTAGTCTGGATTTTCTTAGGAGCATCTGGGCTGTGACTTTAGCTTCCTACTCTGGAGGTACAGTGAGGTTTGGTGATGGCCTTTACATTCCTGCCCCAGGGCTGCTCTAGACCAAGCCCCCATTAGGATTTGTGAGCCAGATTGGCCACTGCAGCAATGAAAATGAAGAAATAGCACCTTTGGATTTGACGAAACAGCTGCATTGTTTCCCCTCCTTTATCATCTGAGACATGCTGTGCCAAGGCTGCAGAATACCTGAATAACACCTTCAAATCTGCAGGAAGCAGCATTAATGCAGGGCTTGTCAGAGAAGATGTAACCGGAGGATGCTCTGTGCATGCCGGCCACCGCATCCGCACGCTCTGCAGTCGTTCATTAGCATCCTTGTTCATTTTGGCATAAAACTGGAGTATATGAAGCGGCACACAACTAGTAAACCTATTTCATGGGGCAATAGAAGAGCCAGTAATGGATCTAATTGCCCTTTTGGAGCCCCTCTATAGTCCCAAAGGATTCTTCAAGCCCTCACAAATCACAGCAGAAACGCAGCTCTTGCTGAGCTGCGGTGCTGGGGAAGGGGTGTTGGGGGGGTCCTGGGTGAAGGGACCCATCCTGCCCTCAGAGCAGCAGCCCTGTTCTCTTCAGAGCTGCTTAAAAACTGCCTTTTAACCTTCCTTGTTTTGGAGGAAGGGCGCTGAGGAGCATTGCGCCTGATTTCCAGGGAAAGCTGGGCTGTTAAACCATCTGCTCTTTGATAGGTGGCTTGCAGACTCAGCAGCTATAAATGTATATTTAGGGAGAGAGTGCACACTAGGATATGTTCTTATATAGTCTCATATGTGCATCTACATATATATTTATATGAATATGAACATATTATATGAATATTAGCCATTAGAATCATGGAATGGTTTGGGTTGAAGGGCCTTGAACACTTCCAGGGATGGGGCAGCCACAGCTCCTCTGGGCAACCCATTCCAGTGTCCCACCACCATCATAGTAAAGAATTTCTTCCATATATCTAATCTCAATCTCCACCTTTTCAGTTTAAAGCCATTCCCTCTTGTCCTGTCGCTATGTGCCCATATTAGAAGTCCCTCTCCACTATTAGGAATAAGTTATTCACAATGAGGGTTTCGCTTTTCCTGGGAACATGATCAGGGCTGCAAAAATACCCCCAAATGAACCCGTGCGCTCACATGGAATGGTTCCTTCCCTTTTTGCTTTAAGGGAGTTCCCCAATCACAGTTTCTGCTGGGACCGAACTAATCTCAGCCCTTATCTACAGCTCTTGCTCTATATCAGTATCAGTAATGCAAACTGCATGTGCTGCTAGCACAGAGCCGTAAATTAAGCCAGGCTTTTATTAACTTGCAGTTAGACTGATCTCAAAGCTTGCTTGTGGTCCTGAGCTTAACAGGAGCAGAGGGCTGTCGGTGGCTGCTTTCTCCTATAGCTGGCACCATCATGCTGACTGTGGCTTGGGAGTTTAACCTCGTGTGAGCTGATCCTGATCCATCCATACTAGAGGGCAGGAACCATCCCTCATCAAGCAGATGAGAGCAGGGCACTGGATTTGGAGGTGGTAGAGGGAGGAGGGCTGATTGGGAAAGGAGGGAGGTCTTAAGATACAATCGAAACCTGTCTTACCCTCAGGAATGGGCTTTTCTTCCTCTTTTGAGCTCTGATTTGCTTTCTTGGCCAGTAAAATATTTCCTTATTTAAAAGCAGTCTTTTAAACATAAGGCTGTTTGGTTTTGTGGGGGTTTTAGTTGTCATTCAAAGCCTCACTTACTACCTGTCAGCTTTGTGTGGTACTGCATGAATTACTCCCCAAGCATGGCTGCAGCACGGAGCTTTAACATCATGCCAGAGAATCACAGAATGCTTTGGGTTGGAAAAGACCTTAAGATCATCTGTTTCCAACCCCTGCCACGGGCAGGGATACCTCTCACTATCACGCATACACTTGGTTTTCAAAGAGGTGCAGGAGTTTTCAGCGTGTTGTTATTTGATTCTTGCACAAAATCCAATCAAGTGGCTGCTTGAGGATTAAAAAAGCAAGTATGGCGACCCTTCCATCTCCTTCCCAGCAAAACCGATGCTGAGGAGGATGCTTTAGGTTGCAAGGAGAAGGGGCAGGAGTGTTTTCCTCCTGCTGCTGAGCCCCTGCATGGAGATAGATGTTAGTAACCAACACCATGACCTGGTTCTATTTCACTACCTAAATAACCAGTGGGTTTCTCTTTTCCTGAGCCCACTTCCCCTGTTCCACCCTCTCATCCTAGAAGGACACAACCGAGCTTTGCAGAGGCACCGGGGGGCGGGCCGAGCCGGCTCTTGCCCGTTGGAAAGGCAGCTCAAATCCTCTCTTTTTGTCCCAGGGATGCTCTCGTTGGGCTGGGAACGGGCTTTGTTGGCTGGAAGAGGCCGCTCCGCCCCTCTGCGGCAGCGGGCGGGCGATCCATGCGGCTCTTCCCGGCCGCCGCGGTGCTGCCAGAGAGCGGGCAAACGGGAGATGCGGTGTCCTTAGACGCTAGGTAGGGAGAAAACACCCCCCTGAGCATCTCATTGCTGAAGAGCAGGGTGGAAAAACGTCTTTAACCTGAAATTTCAAGTCGTTTGTAGAGATTTCAGGTGAGAGCTGAGCTCAAAAGCGGAGCTGCTCATAGAGGGGTTTCTAATAGTGCCTTTTTGAAGCATTTGGTGGGGGATTTGGACTGACATTTCCCTCCGTGGTTGCTGCTTTGCATGAGAACCTTCCTTAAAGAGTCAGCTCTTGGGTTGAGGTGTAAAAGCTCACAATAAATACGTTTATTTGTGGATTATATATATATATATATATTATAATATATACTATATAATAATATAATATATATATACATAGAGAGAGAAAGGGTGGATTCGCCAGGCAGCCACTGTGTTATCCTGCTGCCGTGGGGGTTGTGATGCTGTAGCCACACAAAGGGCTGGTGTTTGCATGTCAAAAAGAGAATAAACCCCCACTTTTGGGGCTTTTCCTTCTCTGTGGATAAAGAACGAGGCACGAGGGTGATCTGCATCAGTCCCTTTGTGTGCAGGAGGCAGCAAGCAGGGACTTGCTCATTGCCACCCTTGTGTGAGTGGAGCCGGGCTGGAGGAATTGAGGCTAAAGCAGGGCCTGGGTGGGAGAGGAAAGGGCTGAGCTCTTGGTACCAGCCCTACAAATCTCCTGCCGTAATACATCTGAGGAGGAGCATCGTGTTTAGTTAACACCTGCTTAATGCTAGGAGCAGAGAAACAGCTCCACCACTTCCAAGCACTCGGAGCAGCTGTTTTCCTCAAATAATTTCTTTTATATATGCTGGATTAAAACAATAAAACCATTAAAGTCCTCAAATTCCCCCTGAGAGTAAACATGTAGACAATAAAGAGCTGTGTGTGTATAGAGGGGATGGGGTGGGAGAGTTCTGCAGCGCAGCAAAACAAGCTGTCAATTCATCTCGGCACTAAAGGCTGCAAATGAAACCGGTCCATCAAGTGAAGTTCTTGCAGAAGGTTGAGCAGGGCAGGGCAGAGATTTGGGGGCTGCTGAACTAGTTCAGGTTGTTGGTAAATGGGAAATGCATCTTATGTAGCAGTTAGGCAGAAAGGGGGGGCTTCCTTTGGGGGTCAGTCAAATAGCTGACAGCAATTCAAAGCATCGCTTCTGTTTATCTGCTTAAAGCTCCTTAATGTGGCTTCAGCTGCACTAAAACTCAGTTATAAGAATAGATATTACAAGGACTGGATTTAAAGCCATCTAAGCTAGGCTTAAAGAGCAGATCATGCCTCTGCTGCCTTGCTTGTGTGTGTCTTGCTGGCTCATTGCTATAGTACCTTTATGCTTCTACCTTCCCCACCGCTTCAGCTACCCTAGACATCTGCAGAGCCAGTGCTGAGGATACAGTGCGAGTGCCTCATGGCACAGCATCGCTTTGACGTCTTCATTCTGGCTTCTGCCCTTAGAAAAAGCTGCTAACTCACCTCCTCACTGGGGTCTTAATCCAGGCTTTTGTTCCTGAGGCTGGGGGAGGTGTTTCCTGCACACGTTTTTGGTATTAAACCCACTTTGTGCTTGCTGGGGTAGCTGGGCTCCTTTTTAAGAGGCTTACGTGCTGCTTGCTATAAACCTCCAGCCATTTGTGAGCTTTAGAAGAGAATTTCAATGCCCTTTGCTTTGCCTGCACGTGAAATTTTATGTCCTGCAGCCCGGAATGGGGGGCAGCAAAATGGGAAGGACCCAAAAGATGCGAATCCAGTGATTTTTGGTGACCTCAGCTGTGTATTTCCACATCGCTGAATCATCACCCCGTTGGCGCGGGGCGGGGGGGGGGGATCTGTGCCTGCGAGGCTGTAGATCAAACACAGTGGGGAAAAGCTGATGGCAAAGCTGCTTGTATTACATTGCTTCTATCTCATCTTCATTTTGCTTGCACTTTAAGGGTTTATCCACTTTATTAAGGGCTGCAGGTGGAAAGGGATGTTAAAAGGGTATATACAGGAGGCAATTAGAAGTGAGGGAGAGCCCTCGGCTGGTGTGAAACGGAGCTGGGCGCTCAATCCAGGCACAGAAAGGCTTTTGCTGGGGGTTTGGTTGGGTCTGGAGGGCTGGGAGTGGGTTAATGCACTCCTGGATATAATCCTGGGGTGTAGATGGCCCTGTTGTGAGCTCTGTCATCGCAGGGGTTGTGAGATGTGTGGAAATGAATGTGAGAAGAGCAGGACTTCCCTATGAGGATAGTGGGCCACTGGAATGGGTTCAATAGAGAAGCTGCGCCTGTCCCATCCCTGGCAGTGTTGAAGGCCAGGTTGGACAGGGCTTGGAGCAAGCTGCTCTAGTGTGTGGTGTCCCTGCCCATGGCAGAGGGCTGGAACTGAATGAGCTTTAAGGTCCCTTCCAAACCAAACCATTCCATGATTCTATATATCTAATCTAAATCTCGCCTCTATGTTCATATAATGATGAACTAGATAAGCTTTAAGGTCTCTTCCCAGCCTAACAGGTCTGTGATTCCCCATGAACCTGATGTGACTTGCTGGGGCAAACCTGGCACTGCTTGAAGGTCGGTGCTGTTGCCTAATGATTGCAGCTGATTTGGGGTGGGAAAAACAGGCTCCAGAGCCTGAGTGCAGGAGATGCTCCTGGTGGAGGCTGGAGTCAGGCAAAGAGCTTGGAGTTAGAGCCCTCTGCAATAGAAACCAATAAATCCTGAGCGAGAAGAGGGTCACTGAGAACCTCATCAGGGTGGGAGCAGCAGCGCCGCGTTAATATGCCCATAAATCTACCTGTTACGATAAACCAGGTGGCTCTTCCAAGAGGCAAAAAGAGTCAAGCGCCAGGAATTGAAGGGGTTTTTTTGCTGCCTATCTGCTTTTAAAAGCTTAATTATGGTGCTGAGCTGACACCTGACAACTTATCATGGGCCTTATAAAAGACAGGGCTGGGGTTTGTGGCTGTATCTGGGAAGCAGGGGCAGAAAAAAGAGGGAAGGAGCTGTGTGCATTGACCAAAAGCGCCATGTGGGGAGGCACAAAGAAAGGATGCATGGCCTTGGGGAGATGGTTGTGGGAAGCTGGTTGTGCTTTAAAGGCTGCTTGGAATAAAGAAGGTGAAGGGAGGTAGAGAATGGAAATTGTGCCTTAGGATAAGATGTGGAGCTCTGTGAATAAGGGTGGATGGGAAGGGATGCGAGGGCAGGAATGGCTTTAGCCTGGTGGGAATCACTGCAGGGGTTTGGTGGATTCCTCGGTTTCTCATTTCACATCTTGTACTGGGATAGATGTGGAGACAGGAGCTGGTCAAAGCCATCCCCACTGAGCACTTGTGCCTCTCACTGTAGACAGAGCAACCTGCTCTAGTGGAAGGTGTCCCTGCCATGGCAGGGGTTGGAATTGGATGAGCTTTAAGGTCCCTTCATCCCAAACTATTCCACGATTCTATGGCTAAGTCAGTTATGTGGGTCTGCACTTCCTTACACCGTGTTCTTTCCAACTAACAAATGCCACCTTTAAAGGGGGGAAAACCCCCAAACCACTTGAATTCTGTCTTCATTTAACATGCTGCTCTCACCAGACTTGCTGTTGGAGAGGTGCACGCTCAGGCCCACAAAACCCACCCCTGTTTTCAGGTGGTGGAGCCTCGCACACCATGAATGGGTGGGCACATACCCAATATCACAAATGAATTGAAGGAAATCAACCTTCCAGTGCATTAAAAACCTGAATGGGGACCGTGGCATCCTTTTCCTAATTGTAGTGGTGTTCAGGGGTCAAGGCTGAGTCACGGAGGCACTTCCAAGCTTCAGCACAATGAGAGCTTCCAAGTACTGGCACAATGAGAGCTATTTCCCATTGGAACTAACTTTTCCTTTAGGGTCAGCTTTCTCGTACCCCTGAAACAATAGTGCAGCAGCGAGAAGATCCTCTTAGCCTGGTGCAGGCATCTTCTGAGCGGACAACCCTCAAACCTCTCAGATGAGACCAAATTTAACCTCCCTTCTCCTTAACCCCTGAGAATTAGCTTTGGGAATGATAGTAAAGGGCTTGGATTGGAGTTGAGGCTGTTTGGAGCAGAATCCACTGCTGGAATCCTGCTTTCCCAGCACTGCTTTCTCTTCCTGGGTAAGTACAGAAAGGGAGATTTCACCATCCCGTGCATGGGCACAGCAGATCCCTGCAGCTCTGCTGTGCTGCTTGAGGACCCAGCCACACACCCTTGCTCCCACAGAGCTGCATTGGGTACCTAAGACCCAAGTGAGATTCGGATCTTGCTTTAGGCTCAGTCCTGCTGGCTCCAACCCCTCCGTTGCTCTGTACCTCCATTTTCAAGCTCACTGATAGCACTGGGGCAGCATCCCCAGGCTGCTTCCATGACTTGGCAGGGAGCAGGGGAGCGGGAATAGCCCATACCATGGAGTTGCCAAAGCCTCTCCTTGCCCGTGCGGCACTGACAGGCTTGGCCACCATCCAGAGGCGGTTTAAGATCCCGGTGCAGCCTCCCCCAGCACAAACCCACAGCCCTGCAGGCAAATCCATCCACTCCAGGTTGGGGTTGAATGAGTTTTACACGTTACATTCTTGTTTCTAAGGGTATGCGGGGAAGGAGGCTCCTGTTCTGCTGCTCTTTGCACTCTGAATCCTCTCGCATGCAGCCGCGTGCGGGGCTAATGCTGTTTGCAGAGAAGGAGGGTTTTTGCTCCCACATTCTTCATTCAGGAGCTGTGGAGTGTTCAGGGCAGGAAGAGTGACTCATTTGGTAAACAGCAGAGCCACACAGGGGGAGGCAGGAGCCCAGATTGGGTTTCTGTGGTAGATCTGAAGCCTTTTGGGGGGGGAATTCTTTGTTTGGTTTCCCTTCTTTTTTCCCCCTTCCTTCTCTACCACCACCCCAGGGGCTCAGGATCCTTGCTCTGCATCACACCCACGAATAACCCAGCTGCATAATTCACCCTTTTCTTCCCTCAATGCCACACAACTTCCTAACCCAGCTCAGCCCCAGCTGAGCAGTAGGGCAGGGCAGGAATTCCCCTTAGCCCCAGCTCCCGTGCCTCTGCCTGCTTTCCTTAGGCTCTATCCCCCAGCTCCTGTGATGGGAAGAGACGCTGAGCTCCTAATGAATCACTGAGCTCCCACACTTGAAATACTCTCAGGGCAACGCAGCTGTAATTGCCTTTGTTAATGTATATTCTTTATTTTCCTGCAGTGCTTCTCACATGGCTCCTGGTACTTGTGTGCGCAGTCGGCTCCCTCTTCCCTAACGCCCTCATGAAGGATTGTGCCTTTTTTCCCCCCTTTTATTTGCTCTGTCTGGTAGGTAGGGGAAGAATTGATGGCTTGCCCAAGGTCACACTGCAAACCTGCGCTGCTGCTGCTGGGATTCGAGCCGGGGATGTAATAATGATTCACATCCACATTGGAGCGATCTGGGGGTTCCCATGGGGCCGGCGCGAATCCATCGGCACAAGCTGTGGAGTCGCTGACGTTGTGCAGCTCCACCTCCTCACTCACCTCCCTTAATTACCGCTGTGCCTCTCCTCTTAACTTATGTGGCAGCAGTAATTAATACATGGGTTTTAATAACCTTCACTTGCCTCCAAACAAGCCTAAAAACCGCTCCACCGTGTGGAAGGAAATAATTACAACAACGGCTCTAAGCGAGCGCTGCCGGCGCGTGTGACCTCGGGCAGCTCCCTGCATCCATGCTCTGAGTCTGGCTGCAGAGAGCTGCTGCTGCCACGATGGAGCTGCCCACGGAGAGCTCAGGAGGAGCAGACTTGGCTCCTCGAGGTGTCCATCCCCTTCGAGCATCGCTCGAGCACTGCAGGAGGATAGCGGTGTCTTAGCAAACCCTGCTTGCTCTCCCGTTGAGATTTAGGAGCTTGATGTTCCCAGCTCAGGTTTGAATCCTGGGGTTTGGGCTGTAATTCCTGATGGAGTGGTGCCTCTGAGGCACTGAGGGCTCTTTGTCTATGGGACCAGGTGTACTTAGGACAAAATCAGGGGCTGCCTTCTCCCTGGGTGCTCCATAAACCGCCTCAGCCATCTGCTGTTTGCCTACATATGCCCCTTTAAAGAGGAGAGAAGGTTGGTTCACGGTCCTTTGGTGCACTGCAGCGGAATTCCTCAGTAGCTGGAGATGGCTTTGATGGGAAAAGCACTTGGTGTCCAACCCGTGTTAAATCCCAGTGGGATAAATGCCTTCCTGGCCAAGCAGGTTGGCTGCTGGCTGCCCCAGAGGGATGGTGCTTGGTTTTGCCTGCACTCAGACGTGCTGATGCTCAGCTCGGGCTGAAGGAGAAATGCTGTCTACCATATAGGACTTTATTAAAATCACCATCAAGAGAAGAAGTAAAGTTGAGCAGAGAGTTTATTAAAGACTTTGCCCCGCGTGTCCTTGGCTTCCCTCCTCGCTGCTATATGGTGTGCTGTAGGCCAGATGGTTGCTGCCTTCCCCCCTGCTGAAACACCTGCATTTCAGTGGAGGGGCATGTGTATGAGAAGCCCTCTGGGATATGGGGAGCTATAGAAATGTAAATTAAATTATTTACCTACTCGGAGTTAAATGCTCTGCCCTTCTGGCCAAGGAGGAACGGGGATGGGACGGGCTCCAGAACCTGCTTAACTCTTTGTTTAAATTGCAGGGAAGTTTTGGGGAGCAACCTCCGCATCGCAGCGCTCATTGCCAGTGATTTGGTAGGAGCCACTCAGCCCATAAAATATCCTCTCCCTCTGGTTGTTGCTGCCTTATAAAAAATACAGCTTGTCTGTCACCTCCCAGGCACTGAGCTCAGGGAAACTGGAGTGTCCTGTGGCATGCTTTGGCGTCTTAACCCTGCTGCTGCTCTCCCCTCGGCTCACTAGAGAGGATGGGAGAAGCCCGACGTGGAGCCGCCTGCATTAGGAGGGCAGATGATGTGACACAAAGATGCTGCTGTGCAGCGCCAATCTGTGATAACCAAACACCCAGCCCCTCAGAAAAACAACATCCAAAGGCAGATGGTTCTCTGTAAGGAGAAAAAAAAAAAGCCAAATTCTTGTGGTTTGCACAATGTGCCTCCCAAAAGTAGTGTTTGTTAAAGCGCTTTTTGGCTCTTTGAACGTGGCTTTGCAATGCCAGCACCCTGTGCTGCCTGTAAACAGGCTGAAGTTTCTGCTGCCTGTTCTGTCTTCCTTTATGCCCTTTTAAATCAAGGAAAGGAAAGTGAATTCATCACAGGATGTAAGCAGGTTTGTAAAGAAAAAGGCACAGCCACATCGGACCCTGGTGTTGCCTGGGCCAAAAATGACATCTCAAGGTTTAATCTTGATGCAGTTTGGGTGGGGGGGTGGGAATTGTACAAATGTGCTGCTTACACATGGAGCTGGCTGTGGCCCCTCTGATAGTCACAGGACCTTAGTGAGTAGAAATAAGCTTTTCCTGCTGCCTGCGGGAAGGGCACCGGGTGCTGGAAGCCCAAACGCTTTGCAGAGCAGCATCCTGCCGCAGTGCAAGAAGCGGCCCCGCTGCGGCAGCGCTGGAGCCAAGCGCTGCTGCGGGCTCTGAGCCGGTGGCCGCGGCTCCTGCACAATTCCCTCTCATCCCTCTTTCTGCTTTTCTTCCCCCCCTCAACTCACACAGGCTGGAGTGAAACGACCTTGACTCCGGGGCGTTCTCAATGTAAAGCCTGCGCTGAGCTCGCAGCCCACCAGCAGCCTCTCCCCCTCCTGCAAAGGGCTTTTGTGCTCGAGGAGAGGCAGAGCTCCCTTTGAATGCGCTACGTGCCATAAATGATGTGGGGTTTTTTATTCTGGAGCTGATCGCTCGTAAACCTTCACTCTTCCTCTCATTTATCCTGTTCAGGCTCACGGAGGTGTCGGCTCGTCCCTCCTCTAGCAGAAGGATGCTGCCACTGAAACCAGCTTTCCAGAAGCGCTCAGTAACCGGAGCTGCCGCTGCCACCTTCGAGCTGCACCGACTCGGTGCCTCGGCTGCTTCCAGAGACTCAGTGGGAGCAACTGGGCTCTGAGCTCTTCTGAAACCTGGCCTGGCGAGCCCTGCCATAGGGGGAACCTTTCAAGAGGAAACAGGTCCAAAATCTGTGTGTGTCATCTCTTGTAAGTGTAAAAATAAGACAATTTAGCTGTGCCCTGGGTGCATTCTTTCAAACCAACAAGTCTTCGCGGCGTTCCCTCCTCGTCGTCTCCTTTCCCGTTGAAATGGGCCCATTTGGGGATTCACGTGGTCCCGGGTAGATAATTGTAATGGTCCCCCCGGCCTTTAAAATCTATGAATCACTCCAGTATCTGGGCACTTTATGCACATTAGTGAATTAATCCTTACAGCCTCTATGCAAGGGAGGGAATTATCGTTGTCATTGCTCAGATGGGAAATGGGTGAGATGGAGCCCAGATCTGCGCAAGAACTGGGGGGTCACATCACTCACCAGCAGTAACAGCTATAACCTTTGGGCACCCAGCCCTTGGGGGCACCCGTGACCCCGCATTAGTTACCTCTGCCGTTGTGCTGAGCGAACGGGGAATATCTCTCCAGCCTGCCAAGCGGCTGGAAATCCATCTGAGCCCTGTCAGCAGTGAGATGGATGGCTGGGGCGTAGGCAGCAGGTCTGCCGCAGCCGGGAAGAGCGGCGAGGACGTGCTGCTCGGCTGCTGGGTGGGCTGGGATGAGTGCAGGAGGTCCAGCATCTCCCCATGGCCTTGGCCTTGCTCTCCCATGTCCTTCCCAGCAGGAGGTTCCCCAAGTGAAGGAGGTGGGTACCCCTCGCCCATGGAGGTGATAGGAGAGCAAGGCAAAGCCCTGCAGTCCTGCATCCAGCTCTGGGGCATCAACACAAGAGGGATGTGGAGCTGCTGGAGTGAGGCCACAAAGATGCTGTGAGGGCTGGAGCAGCTCTGCTCTGGAACCAGGCTGGCAGAGCTGGGCTGGTTCAGCCAGGAGAAGAGAAGGCTCCTTAAGGGGAGACCTTAGAGCAGCTCCAGTGCCTAAAGGGGCTCCAGGAAGCCTGGAGAGGGGCTTTGGACAAGGGCCTGTAGGGACAGGCCAAGGGGAATGGCTTGAACCTGCCCGAGGGGAGACTGAGATGAGCTCTTAGGCAGAAGCTCTTCCCTGTGAGGGTGCTGAGGCGCTGGCACAGGGTGCCCAGAGAAGCTGTGGCTGCCCCATCCCTGGCAGTGCTCAAGGCCAGGTTGGACACAGGGGCTTGGAGCAAGCTGTTCTAGTGGAAGGTGTCCCTGCCCGTGCAGGGGTTGGAACTGGATGAGCTTTAAGGTCCCTTCCTCCCAAACCATTCCATGATTCTCTGACACCCCCATCCCCTCACCCCTGGCTGATCACATCAGAGTCATTGCTTTAGGGCATTACCACAACCGGATGGACTTTGGAAGTCAAACCTGTTGTGACTCCTTTTAAAATGAGTGACTTTGAGCTCAGCTCATCCACACTGGAGCTCTAAGTGCACTCACTCCCCTCCCGTGCCGCAGTTGCAGACATGTGCCCTTTCCTTTTGTTTCCCCCGTTTTCCAGGTGTTTCAACTGTGTCAGGCAGCTCCGTGGTATCCGTGGCCAGACTAACACCCCCTGTGCTGGGTTTAAGGTTGGAGCAGCGTCTGTGTTAATGACAGCTGATTAATTCAGCTGTGTAATGAGCTTGATGGAGACAGATTTGGCTCCTCGCCCCTTTCAGTCCTGCTCTGTACCACAGCTTGTGCTTTCGGTGTGGTAAAGTCTTCTTTTTTACAACCAGGCACCCGTGGAACAGCGTGTGCTGTTGTAGCCTACACCCGGTCTGTATTAAAACCGTCTTTTGGCTGCATGACTGGCCCAGGGTGTTTATGTGCTCTGCAAATGACTGTCAAGGTTAAAAAATAGCTGTGCTGGAGCTGCCGAAAGAGGCAGTGAGCGCAGGGGCTCCGCGTGGCCGTGGGCTTGGATGCGATGGCTTCGGCGCTCGCCCGACCCTCCTTCTGCAGCAGAGCCGGTTGTAAGCTGTGCAAAAAGCAAGGCAAAACCCCGAGCAAGCCCTGGTTCCTCCCGTTGTGCTTATTAAAGGCATGGAAAAAAATCTCAGTCTGAACTAAACGCGTCAGCCTCCTGCGTTTCTTTTCTGGCTCTTGCTCTAATGGCGATGGTGCGTTGGTCCAGCTGGAAGGATTGTGTCCTATTAAATAAAGCTTTTGAACAGCGCACGTTTATTGATGGAGCTGTCACAGCCTGTTTGAGTGAAGAATGTGGAGTGGCCAGCTTTAGGCTGCCTCGAATCTCTTTTCTCCCAAAAGCTGTTACAGTCTCTGGGATAAATAAACCCAACCCTGTGCTTTCCAAAACCCCCAGGTGCCATCCGAAGGGAGAGAAAAGCAGGAATCGGGGCGGTGGGTGGTGTTGAAACTCAGGTTTTACTCAGCCCTTGGTGTGAAGCCCTTTGATTTTTCGTTATCCCAAAGAGTTCATAGTCTACATCTTCCTTTTAATTCCGACACCCGCAGAATAGCGGGCTGAAATAACACTGCTGGATGGCAGCTGCTGATGGAAGGAGATTAAATATTAAAGCCAATGCTGTGGCTTTAACTCATTCCATTTTTTCCCCCCCTCTCCCTCCTCTTCCCCCTTTTCTCCCCCCGCTTTCGTTCTCTGTGTAAAATGACATGATTTAGAACTGAAGTGCCAGACTCAGCCTCTAGGTTTCGGCGTTTGGAAATGTATGTGGAAAGATATATTGTGTCTGTGAGCATTTCTGTGCAGGGAAAAAGAGAGCTCCCCAGCCTGTGAGACCACATAAAGATGTTAAATAGAGCTGTAACACGCACCGAAAGCAGGGAAAGTGCCCTAGAAAAAATAAAAAGAGGGGGGAGAAAAAAAAAAGGATAAAAAAAAAAAGCCAGCGATGGAGCAAAATGAAAGATTAAAATAAATTCAGTTATAGCAAAGCTGGGCTGAACCCTGCCCGTGGTGGAGCTGGGGAGGGAAATGAGACTCTGTTCTCTACCTTATCCTTGTGCCGCTTCCCTCATTGCCCTAGGAATCTTTGGTATAAACCAGAAGTGGGGATTTTCTTCCTTTTCCTTGTTCCCCTGGCTCGGGGTGCTCGGTGTTCATCTGGAACCGGCTGCTCCTTGCTCCTCACCAAAACCCTGATTTATCTTTCTCTGCTTGCTGTAACCCACCTATTCTCTTGTCACCGTGGCTCGAGGGCGAGCGAGGATGGCAGCTGAGCCCCTTAAAAACCTGGGGTGCTTTTGGGGCCAGAAACATGACCAAGTGTCAGTTCCCCCCCCTTTTCCCTCTCTGTGTCCCCCCTTCTCCTTTTCCCCAAGAGTGATGCAAAAACGATGCTGCAGATTTGGTCTTTTCCCAAAAGGATGGCGGCGCTTTGCTCGCTTCTCCTTTGTTTGGGGATGCTTTGGCATCGCCGGGATTTGTAGCGCTGGTTGGAATGGAGGCTGTGTTTGGAGCAGAGCTGAGGGGTTTGGGAAGCTGCAGGGAATAAAGAAACGCAGGGCACATGCGTCTTTAACAAAACCATTAATAAATTGTAGTTAAGGTTTAGTTATGGACCAGATCCGGGAGCAGCAGCAGGAAAGCTGCAGCGTGCCCACCCGGAATTACACAGCCAAAACCTCTTTGCTTTTCTCCCTGCAACACCATTAGGACCCACGAGCTCTGAATTTGTGTTAACTTGAGCCCCGGTGACGAGTCATCACCAAAAGCACCTTCTCCTAGAGCGTGTTTGAAGGACGCTTTGATAGCACCCTTATTGCACCGAAGGGGAAGATGGATGGGATGTGTACGGATGCGCCCGTTATCTCGGCATTGCTGTTCCTTCCCTCCACTAACATTCCCCCTATGTCACACAGCTCCCAGGAAGGCACCGTGGCAGCTTCCAAGCCTGGAAAACAGGGATTTGCTTAATAAAGGCAAATAAATCTGAGTTGTAAATAAGCATCAGCGAGAGCGAGCGCACCCGGGGCATGATGCTCGAGCCGATTCACCGATGCAGGTGGCTTTGGGTTGGGGTTGTTTGTTGGATGCTTTAAAGAGACTCACGCAATCATGAGGGTTGGAAAGGAACTTAAAGATCATCTGAGAGACAAAAGGAAGGGGGAAAAGGGCAGGAATGTTTCACTGCAGCAGCAGCAGCTCTTTCTAGAAACGAGCCTGATGCCGCGCGGCTCCGGGATGCATAAAAATCCTGCGGTACGGCCCGAGCTGTGCCCTCAGCTCCCGCTTTGTCGCAGTCTATTAGGAGAGGTGCAATCCATCCTCGGGTCTTTATGATGATTTGCTTTAACCCCATCCCTGCCTCACCCGTTCCCCTGCCCTTTCCTTGATCCCAACGCTTGGGGCTGGTGCAGCCGTTCAAAGCAGCCCCGCAACGGGTGATGCTGCCCTTTTGTCTGGGTTTCAGCCCCACACACTCGGCTCCCTGACCCAGCGCATCCCTAAAGCTGTCACGGGTGGGTTTTTATCCTGCAATTCAGGTGGAATTTCAGATGGAGTCTTTATGCTGCATCCCCCCTCTCCGTGTTCCACAGTGGCCGTGCATCAGCTGCGCCGTCGGCAAGCTGCACGGCGGGCATCTTGCTCCATCCTGCTCCATAAAGCCACAGCCTGGATGAGCGGGCAGGTGCCAGCTTTGCCACATACGATCCCAAAACCATTCCTTAATAGCCCCTAATTCATCCCTCCATTAGCCAGCAATAAAGGGGAGCATCTCACCGAGTGAGCAGGGCAGGTTTACATCTCTGACTTCAGTTGCAATGCTTAGCAAAACGTATTATCATCATCATCATTACTATTATTATTAACAACAATATTTGTCCCTCATCCCCCAGAAGCCCCATGGAATGGCATTTTCCTTCCACACCCCACTTCTCACACAACATGTCCCACTCTGGTTTGGCTTTAACACTCGGCAGTGATTGCGTTACCGTTGCTCTCCGGGCGACTTTCTCTTCCTCCCCCTTCCCCATCCTCCTGCAGGATGTACCCGTAAAACCCCAGTGCATTTCTTCACCACTCTCTCAATGGTTTCATTGCAGAGGTTTACAAACGAAGACCACCTGGCTGTTCATAAACACAAGCATGAGATGACATTGAAATTCGGCCCCGCTCGAACCGACTCAGTCATCATCGCAGGTATGCGGCGCTCCGAGCCAGGCCAGCGCGGGAAATGGGGCACATTAATACAGCATGACTGCAAGATTAATACCAGGGACCAGATGCACTGCAAAACGGCTCTACCTCCCATAAAACCCTCTTGTGATCTGCATTTAATCAGGAGGAAAGGAAAGCCAGAGGCTTCCAAGTTGCTATTTTTTTCCTTTTTTTATGGCAGTATCAGGTTTTGTGGGGTTTGGGCTCTTTTTTTTTTTTCCCCTCCTCCTCTTTTTTTTTTTTTAGCTCTCACCCTTTTTATTAAGACTGGAAGATTTATGGCCAAAAGGGCTTTCACGTTCCTGCGTGTGCTTTGAGGACGAGGAGCACAAGCTGACAAACTCAGCTTCCTCTCCTCAGCCCAGGTGTCAATTTTTGTGAGCTTTTAGGCTAGCAGTTAATAAATTAAAGCACCATTGAACACACCAGTTTGTGCCTTTGCAGAGCCCAAACGAGGAGCTCCTGCAGCACGGGGTCAATGCAGCCTTTATAAGATTGGGAGAACAAAAGCTCCCCCCCTGTATATCGCTGTCTGGCAGCAGATCATTGCTAGTTACAGATACCCGCCTGCCTTGTCAGGCCCTGTTCAGTCAGGCTGCTTAAAAGGTCTGTGTTACCCCTGGCTGGAAAGGCTGTTGCTGAGAACAAGAAGAGAGGAGGAAATGCTTTGTGCAGCCTTCAGAGTTCAGAAGGGGAAATGGAGCTGGAAGAGCCTGGCATCCTTTCCCTATCTCTGGCCCCACTTTGGTGTTGGAGCAGGAAACAGCAATTCAGTTGGTTCCGTAAAGCCTTCAGATTAATTGTAGATGCAGATAGGATCATAGGAGAGCTGCTGCAGCCTTTGCTGGAGGGGCACAAGGCTTCCCGATGGAGAGGCAGAACAGGGTCCCGGAGAGAGATTTGATTACAAATGGGATCAGGCTCATGGGAGTCGATGGTGAAGAATCTGGAGCAGGGGCTGAAAGAACCCTAACATTCCTAAAGGTGCTTTTAGCTTCAGTTCTCCCCCTTTCTAAGCAGGGTTCGCAGCTTTTGCTTGCTCAATGCAGGGTGTAGCTTGGGCAGGTGGTGATGGGGGAGCAGGAACAGGGGATGGTCGCATCTCCAGCCAAAATCCCACGTGCTCCAACAGGGAGACAGCATTAAAATGATAGAATGGGTTGGGTTGGAAGGGACCTTAAAGCTTATCCGGTTCCAACCCCCTGCCAGGGGCAGGGGCACCTTCCACTAGAGCAGCTTGCTCAAAACCCTCCTCTTTGCAGCCCCCAGAGCTGTAGATTAAACCACAGAGTGATTCTATGATTCTCCCAGAGTTGTAAATTCCTCCTGTGCCCAAGCTCCGGTAGGTAAAACCATGGGTGGGATGCAGGGGTTCAGTTTTAGCACAAGGAACACGGTCCAGCCCCTCTCCCAGCCCCTCTGAGCTGATGCTCAATGGGTTGCTCAGGGGTAAACCACAAAGAACATAAAACCCCTCAACTTCTTTAGCTGTGGGCAGTGCAGGACCAGCCTATTTAATGCTGCCTTTCCCTGGCTGAGATCTTGACGCAGCCTGAGCAGCCGGGGGGTTGTGGGGGCTATAAAGCACACTGGCTTTGAGCAGCGAGATCCAGGCTGTTATTGCCCTACATTCCTAATGTCCTTTCTGGTTGGCTTTTATTAAGCCACCATTTTGTCTCTGGCTTTTCTTGTTCTCTCCCTCCCTCTTGCTTTGTGCCGAGCCCAGGGCAGCTGCCTGTGTGTGACTGTGCAGGAGGATTCAACGTGCAGCTCTCGCTGTGCTGAACCTTAAGCGAGTCCTAAGGAATTGTTCTCTCTCTGCTGGTTAGAGCTGGTAGAGATTTGGGCTCTGGGCCGGTGTGCACGGCTTGGAAGGACATTGCTAAACAGGGAATGGTCCGAAAAGAGCCCAGAGAGCTGTTAGAGCACTGGAAAAACAACCTCCTGCCGAGATCTTGAGCTGACAAAGTTTCTTGGTTTAATGAAGAGAGATGGGGGGGGGAAGCAAAGTGTGCTCGGAGGAGACCTTTGCTTTATCAACAAAGCCAAGAGATAGGGTTTGAACAGGCTGGGAATAACGTGTAGTTCTGTGACAGGGTGACAGTGAGGGGAAGGAATCACCGGAGTCACTTCCCGAAGACTCCCCACCCCTGGCTGGAAATGGAACGGGATGTTTCCCATAGCCCCTTCAGCTCGTGCACAGCTACCACGGCTCGCCCTGGGAGCATCCGTGCCAAGCAGCTGATGTTTTATGCAGGAGGTCAGGCTAAACTATCCCAGGGATCCCCTTTGTGCTTCAGAATCCATGTGCTTCTGCTGCCAGATGGATTCTTTCGGTGCAGTGTGCTCGTGCCGGGTTCCCACTGGTACCTGGACTCCTGACCTAACGTCATGCATGCAGCACGAGGCTCGCCGGGAGCGGGGCCATTGCTTCCTGCTTTATAGCCTGGGTGATGGCCAGAGAGATCATGACTCAACGTGTTAATCTGGTGGAAAACGGGCCCCAGAGGGATGGCTTTGGACAGGGTGGTAACGATCAGCACTCCCACGGAGCCGTCTGTCCGAGGATGGGATTAATGCATGGAGACAGCACGGGGAGGGAAGCGGCTCTGCCCGGCTCTGTTCCACACATTGGAGCTGCTCCGGTCAGCTGGTTCCCTTCTCATCCTTCTCTATTTGTAAGATCTGCTGTTTCAGGGAGATGAAACCTCACTGATTTCCTTCCTCACAGCAGCAATTCAGCTGAGGACAGGTGAAACCCCGGGATGGGAGGGGCAGGACACGAGCCACAGACTGGGAATTCTGCAGGAATCACTGCCTGTCTCTCGCTGCAATGGGTATTTAATACCAGAGAAGCAAAATCAATAAGAAATGAGTTCCCCTTTTCTGAATTGTCACTTAAGACACACACCTTAGCAGAAAAGCACCCAGGCTTCCGCAACACCCCATTTTCTGGGGGTCCCCAAAGGGGATTAAGGTGGTTCAGGAAGTATTTTCTCCCCTCTCTCTGACGGATGCTTGGTGTTACAACCCCAAACAGATCAGACTCCGACCCCGACTCGGTTCTTGAAGAACTGTGAAGAAGTGGGACTCTTCAATGAACTGGCCAGCTCCTTTGAGCACGAGTTCAAGAAGGCTGCAGAGGATGATGAAAAAAAGGCAAGAGGCAAAGGCCATTGTTGTGATAAAACAGAGCTTGGTGCATGTTGTGAGGGCTGGAGGGGGGACGGTGCTGCTCTGGTGAGAGGCATCAGAGGGTGTTGGAGTGTTGGAGGTGTAACAGAAGCTGTTGGAGCGTAACTTAGTGTCATCTGGGATTTAATATGGGACTTCACTATTTGAACTCAGGTGACTTTGGCTGGTTATCCTGCGATCCGAGGCCTGGTGTGATGGGATTTTGATGGTTTATTACCCCTTTGGTCTTTCACATCAACAAAAACCCCCTCAAACCTCCCCCCCAGAAACCCAAGGCAGTGGCCAACATACCTTGCACCTTGAGAAGGAGATGCAGGAAGAGAGCCAGGACTCTGCTAAGCAGCAAAAATTCACTCAGTTTCCTTTGGGATGGAGATGCTGAAGGCTGATGCCTTTAAGGTGCAATCAGCAGCGATCAGCTCAGCTGTGTGCCTTTAGCATGTGAAGGGATGCAAACAGAACATGCAAACAGAGCAGGGGCTCCATGGAGGAGGGAGGCTGCTCCTAACAAAGAGCTCCTTCCTACGCAAGGTGGTATCGATTCAGGCTGCCCCTGCCAACCTGGGGAGCGCGGGGGGCTGAAGGACAACGGGATCTCATCGGATAGCAGCTCATTAAGGCCATTTCCCCCTCCCTTTTGCAGGAGCTGAGGAGCAGCAGATGCGTGGTGGGCTCTTAGGCTGGCACATACATTTACTAAATTGATCTATGGGCGTCCATACGCTCGCAGTCAGCGGCGCTGCTCGGAAATAAACTGCAGGAGCAGAAGCCGCGTAAATCTTCCCTCCGATGGGCAACGGAGGAATTCAGAATTAAACCTGAAAACTGTCTTTCAGCCTCGCTCCTAATAACAGGGCTCTTTAAAGCAGAAATTGATCTCTCTCATTGGTATGCTGCAAGGGCCTCCTCGGCGCTGCGCAGGGCTCTGACTTCCCTGCCTTTTGTTCTCGGCTCTGTGCAGGGGAGAAGGTGGCTTTTCGCTTGTGGTTTCCCATCGAAATGGTTGAGCAGCCCACAGTCTAGCCAGCTGGTTTCTAAGTCAGACCACCCATCTCCTAAGCTGTGCTACCCAATAGCTGCAGCTAAGACCCTTGAGCTGTTCAGTGTTCCCTGGCTTTCGCTTTAGGATGACTGCAGTCTAAATAGTTCTGCCTGCAGCCAGGCAAAGGGGGTGTTGTGAAGCTTGGGGTGGTTTCAGGCATTAGGGAAGGCGTTTTGCCTCCTAGAAAATCTCTGCAGAGGCGAGGTCCCCCAGCCCAGATGGCTTGTCACTCAGCAAACCTGGCCAGAGCTGCCTGCTGCATTTCTGAGATGCTTTCAACCATTTGGCCGCATGGAGCCCTTGTTGCTGCTGCTGTTTGTGTTTTGTCCTCCCGTTCCAAGGGTGGTCTCGACACCAGCATGTTAATTAAAAACATAGACACAGCAGGAGCTTCCCTGGAGGCACTTTAAGTGGTTTGAAACTTTCCTGCATGTTAATCCCTTCTCCTTTGTGATTCCCAGTGCAAGGTCTCCGCTTAAGAGGGCAGGTAAATGGTTACTGCACCTACCGCAAGCAAAGCTCCTGCATAAATCAGTGCACCCCACTCCGAGCATCAGGCACATCCACAGATGCCTGGATTTACCCTCTTTGCTGCATTTTTCCCTCCCTGGAGAGGACTTAAAATGCAGCAAAGGAGGAGGTTTAGGTTGGATGCTCGGACGAGCTGTCAGCGGTTGGGGCGAGTGAAGGAAAGCGCTGGGATTGATTGTGGAGGGAAGGAGACCAGGTTGGACAAACAGCTGTCAGGAATGATTTAGGAAGAGTTTCTCCTGGCCCGGATGGAAGGAGGGACCGACCTGGTGATTTGTGAGGTCTGTTGGAACCCAATTAAATGCAGCATCCTGCAGTGTCTCGCTCCGGTGCGTGCTCCTCCGGTGCTCCATCTTCTCCCTGGTCTCCTCTTCCTCCAGCTCTGAGGATGGGAGAGGTGGCTGTTCCCTTTAGTTATCCCCCCACCTTATTGTCACTTCTTGCCCTTTTCCTGTCCCCAGCAAGTCATGAACTGGTTAAAATGGGGCACGTGGCACTGCTGGAACCTTGGGGGGGGGGGGGTGGCAAGTTGCCAGCTTCAGGCATATGGTTGGGTTTTATTTTAATGGGGCGCTCATAGATATTTAATAACTTGCATGGCTCTTTGTTTGCTTTTGATAATCGGGTCATAAAATAATTCAGGCTGATTTATACAATGCTTTACAGCTCTGCTGTGAATGAAAGTGCTTTCTGGAACTCGCAGGCATTTGGCTTTGTTACCTGTTCTCCTGAGCAGAGCCCTTTGAGGAGGGAAAAATAGCACCCAAAATCGAAACTATGGAAAGAATTGTGTGTGTGTTACTGAGGAACCACAGAATGGTGCCATCTGGGGCAGAGACTGTCTTCTCCAGGCCTCTGTCTCTGTTTGGATGGGGCCGGCGCGGCCGCCTCGGGCTCCCAGATGCTCTTCAGTCCAGATAAATAATAATCCTTTGGCAGAGCTGTAGCAATTCCTCTGGGAGCAGCCCAATGCTTCCCAAACAATGTGAGCTAATTGTCCTTTCAGTCTGTGGCTGCTTTCCTTTTAGAGTGCTGGAGCCCTGGACATGTCTCTGCCCTCCACTCCAGACATCAAGATAAAGGAGGAGGAGCCTGTAGAGGTGGACTCGTCCCCACCAGACAGCCCTGCCTCTAACCCACAGTCACCACAGAACAAGGAGAAGGTAGGTCTCCTCCACTGTGCCCCATGGAGATGTTGGCCTCTCCTCTGGATGAGAAGAAGCTTTTTCTCCTCGTGGGTGTCAAGGTTGGATTTGGGCTTGTGAGGTTCCACTTGCTTTAGAAAGAAAGAGTGAAGTTTGTTTGCTAAAATGCATATTTGCTGCCCTGAAGTCTCCATGTGGATTTGGCTACTGCAGAAGGTCTTGTGTTCACCCTGGGAATGCTTTGCTGGCCGGGCAAAAGTGACATACAACTAATGCATCTTCTATGAGACCAAGACCAGCTCCTTGTGTCCTGCAGGGCTGATGATTCAGAGCAGATTAGTCATGGAATCATGGAATGGTTTGGGTTGAAGGGACCTTAAAGCTCATCCAGTTCCAACCTCCTGCATGGGCGTAGATACCTTCCACTAGAGCAGGTTGCTCCAAGCCCTGTTCAACCTGACCTTGAACACTGCCAGCGATGGGGCAGCCACGGTTTCTCTGGGCACCCTGTGCCGGTGCCTCAGCACCCTCTCAGAGAGGAAATTCTGCCTAAGAGCTCATCTCAGTCTCCCCTCTGGCAGGATAAAGCCATTCCCCTTGTCCTGTCCCTGCAGGCCCTTGTCCAAAGCCCCTCTCCAATTTTCCTGGAGCCCCTTTAGGCACTGGAGCTGCTCTAAGGTGTCACATTATCCAGGTGACATTCTCCCTCTGAATAACTTCCCACCCTAGAGATGCTAGCTGGGGCTGGAGCAGTAATTCAAGGAGGGGGATTATTTCCCAGAGGCTGCTGCAGACAGCAGGATCTGAATTTCCATGTCCCACTCCCTGCTCTGCCATCAAATCCCTGTGGCTTTGGGTAAGTTGCTCCCCTCGTGCCTCAGTTTCTGTAGCAAAGGTGCCTTCCATTTGCACTAAACTGCTCTTAAGCCGCCAGAAGGAAGAGAAAACCGGGTCATTACTAAACTGATAACTCACAGCTTGTCTACTGCCTGTTGTTCCTCTTCAGGAGATCACCTCCAAGCCTGTCATCATTTCTACACCTACTCCAACCATCGTGCGGCCCGGCTCGCTGCCGCTCCACTTGGGTTACGACCCGCTCCACCCTACGCTGCCTTCCCCAACCTCTGTCATCACCCAGGCTCCCCCTTCCAACAGACAGCTCGGGTAAGTGCAGGGGAAGGACACGTGCACTGAGCTTCCTCCTGTCCCGTCAGGCTGCCTGGGCAGTAATTAGGTACCTCAATCAGTTCCTTGATGATCAGAACAACCGAGGGGCTGTGGTTCCCGCTGCGGCTGCTTGGGCATAAGGGCCTCGCTGCAGCACTTGTCTGCAGAAGCAGAATGGGGTGGAAGTGCAGGAAGCAGGAACTAATTGTCTCAGTGTAACGAAACGAGGCAAAACTCACCATGGGGAGGAATTAAACCCAGTCCCCCAACATGCTGACATGCCACTTGTTGTCTATGGTGAGAGCGGGGCTTGGCTGGGGACTCCCAAGTTGCTTTTGGAGACTGATGCGGCAGTGGTGCTAGGAAATTGGCTGCCTCTTGTAATGGCTTTGGGAATTTCTCAGGCTGCTGTTGCCTCTGAAGTGTAACCTCTGCTGCAACCTGCTGGCCTCCTCCATGGTCAGCTCCTGCCCCGGGAGCTGTTTGTTTCGGCACATCTAATGACCTGCTCCTTGTTGCTCCTTAACAATCTGGAGCCAAGGCTCCAGAGCAGTCGCTGCAGCGGTTACGAGCCCTGTCACACTGGTGGGTAGCTCCAGCCCTGCACATAAAAGGAAGGAGCCTAAAGGATGCAGGAAACACATTACAGGGAGCCCTCAGGAGACATATATTTAGCTCCACTTCTATTCTTTGGTGTCAGGATGCATCTTTTTTGCTGTGGTCCTGGCCTCTCTCTAATTACCCTTGTTTGAGGCTGGCTCCTTACATTAACCAGGCCATTTGTTCTGGCTGTCAGCTCATATTTGTGTGTGTGGTTTTTTTGCTTTGACCCTCTGGCACCATCAATCCCGTTTTCCTGATGGAAAGTTTTAAATCCTGTCTTGAGGCATTAAGGGGTTAAGTGATTGTCCGGAGGTTCTCCAAAGGGCATTAGAGTCCTTCTGTAACCCAGCCCAGGCACCGACTCCTGAGGCTGTTTGGAGTCCCCTTGTGCTTAGAGGCATGCAGAAAGCAGAACTGGAGTAAGCTGGACTTGAATATGATTTTATATTCCCTTTATAGCCTACGGGGGTCGATCCCTCCTCAGGGATGGGGTTGCAGCTTTGAGTGTCCCTTCATTGGGGCTGGTGCAGACGTGGCAGAGCTGTCAGCGTGACAGAGATGGAGGGGAGGCTGTGACCTCCCTGTAACTCGCCTTGTTAGGCTGGGATTTTCAAAAGCAGCCTGGAGGATTTGGGATGCCCAATAGAAATGAATGAGAGGCGAGCGTTCACATTCCCAAGGCAGCCTTAAAAATTCCAGCCTGAGTTATTGGCACCATGAACTCCCCCCTCCTCTGACCCACAGCTCCTGCTGCTCCCCACCCTGCCGTTACTCCATGCCAGCACAGCTTCCTCTCAGGAGTCAGCCCAACCTCCTCCATCCCCTTTTCATCCTTCCCCCAAAGTCCTGCTCCCAGCAGCTCTGCTCTGCTCTTCCTGGCTCATCCCTGCCTCCATTCGGTTCCCTGCTGCGCTGCTAGGAATGGAGGAGGAGCAGGACATCAGCCCTTGCTGGCAGAGGGGTGGTTTCCTTCCTCTCCCTGTCGTCTGGAGCACATCAGCTCCAGCTTTTCCTCTGTTCTCCTGGAAAGGCTGAGTCGCGAGGGTTTGTGGTGCTCTGAAGTGGAGGCAGGGGGTGTGTGCCTGTTGCCACAGGCAGGAGCATTGCATTTCACTGCAGAACAATCTGCAAGGGGAGAACTCTAAGGAATTGTAATCTGTCACAGTTAGGCTACAGTGGGATCTTCTCCTCCCCCAGGGAGCAGGGCTGTTCCTATCTCCCAGAGCAGACACAGACCAGCTCTCTCCAACCCACTCTGGGTTTGGGAGGTTTTCACTGGAATCGGATTCAGAAGGGGTTGTTAATGGAAACTAAATCAAAGAATCATGGAATGGGTTGTGTCGGAAGGGACCTTAAAGCTTTTCCAACCCCTGCCACTTGCAGGGCCACCTTCCACTCGAGCAGCTTGCTCCAACCTGGCCTTGAGCACTGCCAGGGATGGGGCAGCCACAGCTTCTCTGGGCACCCTGTGCCAGTGCCTCAGCACCCTCACAGGGAAGAGCTTCTGCCTAAGAGCTCATCTCAGTCTCCCCTCTGGCAGGTTAAAGCCATTCCCCTTGTCCTGTCCCTACAGGCCCTTGTCCAAAGCCCCTCTCCAGGTTTCTTGTCACCCCTTCAGGCACTGGAGCTGGTCTAAGGTCTCCCCTTAAGGAGCCTTCTCTTCTCCAGGCTGAACCAGCCCAGCTCTCTCAGCCATAGGAGTTGAATCCCTTGCAAACCCTCTCATGGGTGCTCAGCAGACGTGGCTCACAGGACCAGAAGTTACTGGTAGGCAGAAGCAGCCCAGATCCCCCATCTGCTTGGTGCAAGGCTCAGCCCATGAGGGTACTTCTCATCTCTCCAAGGAGGAGCTGCAGCAGCCCATGGTTGTGCTTTTCTATCTGTTCAGGTGGACATTGTGCCTCAGCCACCATATTTTACCCATGTACACCCAGGAATTAACTGGGGCACATCATATCCCAGGGCCATCCACATCACTGCCAGCCCCGAGTGAGGAGTGAGGAGCAGCAGCCGGGATCACCCCAGGGAAGGGAAATGGGAAAAGGAGCCCAGATCCGCTAACCAGAATGAACTTGTGCTTGTGCCCTTGAGCTCGTGGGGCTGCTGGGACAGCATAAACTTGAAACCATCCATGTGAACTCCAACTGTTGTTTCTGCAGGTCTCCCACAGGTTCCCTTCCCCTTGTCGTGCAGCTTGCAAACGGACAGACCATGCCCGTGCTCCCAGGCCCTCCCGTGCAGATGCCTTCTGTTATATCGGTGAGAGAAGCTTCCAGCACAGCCCTGCATGGCAGAGGAGGGGAGTGCTTTGCTCCTGCCAAATATATGCAGCCACTTCCCATTTTGTCAACGTTAAAATATATCTCCCCCTCTGTGCAAGATAAGACTTGGAAGAGGAGGAGGGGGGCAGCTCTGGCAAGGCAGTAATAGCACGTCCATCACACTAGAGGGCAATAAGTCTGGAATAAAACAAAGCTTTGCCTGGACAGATGGCTCATGCCATTGATCCAGAGCTGGGAACTGCAGGATCCCTGATTAGCTGCTTCCATTTGGAACAGCGTACTTCAATTGAAGGCATTGGAGCTTGCAGAGAACATGTTGGTTTTGCAGGCCAGGAAAGCCACCCTAGCTTTGCCAGTGGGCTAAAGAGCTGTTGGAATATCAGCCTTGCCGGGTGTGCTTTTCCATACGGAGAATTTTCCGTGTTGCAGAGCTCAGGAGCAGATTTGCCTGGTGGGTGGGTGCCTTGTCCATCTTCTGAGTGCTTCAGCTCCTGACCAGGCAGCCCATGTGGATCCTGCCTGTCCTGCTGGGCATGTAACGGCCCAAACCTCCTGCCTCAGGTAACAGGAATGTTGACGTCAAAGCAGGCAGATGCACAGGCATCTCAGCTCAGCTTGTGGGCATGGAAATATCTTCAAACCTTCCTGTTTGTTTGAAACACACCTTGTGTTTTGTAGTAGCACAGTCGTGGAATGGTTGGGTTGGAAAGGATCTTAAGATCATCCAGTTCCACCCCCTGCCAGGGGCATAGACACCTTCCACTAGAGCAGCTTGCTCCAAGCCCCTGTGTCCAACCTGGCCTTGAGCACTGCCAGGGATGGGGCAGCCACAGCTTCTCTGGGCACCCTGTGCCAGCGCCTCAGCACCCTCACAGGGAAGAGCTTGTGCCTAAGAGCTCATCTCAGTCTCCCCTCTGGCAGGTTAAAGCCATTCCCCTTGTTCTGTCCTTACATGTAGTGCTTTACAACAGCACACCTGAGTGGCTCATAAAAGCAAGTGCATACTCTGTTTTTTCCCCTCTTTGTGAAGAGAGAAAGCTTTGTGTAGGGATGCTCTGCCTTACCCTCTATGTTGTGGCCGCTTTGCAGTAGAGCTGTGCAGAGATCTGAAGGGGATCTAATACCCTCCCACTGTATCTGCTCTCCTGTGCTGGTGGGGAAAAGCCCTCTGGGAGGGAAGGGAAAGGAAGGGAAGGAAAGGAGGCTTTATAGCTGCCCTCCTCCTGTCCTCAGTGGTTGGTATGGCTGGGTGATTCTGAAACAGGCACCATGGCCACCAAAGGAGTGGCTGCTGGCCTTCAGTGACAGCAGCAGGAATTGATGGCAGCAGTTAAAGGCTGAGCGTTTGTCAGGCTTTATAAATGTGCTCAGTTGGGGAATTATTACAGAGCTGCTTCGCAGAGCGCGGCGCGAAGCCACCTCAGCTTCCAAACCCCTTGTGTTACTTCCTCCCCGATAGCTGGCTCGGCCGATGTCCATGGTGCCAAACATTCCCGGGATTCCTGGGCCGCCCATCAACAGCAGCGGGTCCATTTCCCCATCAGGACTTCCAGTGCACTCTGAAGCCAAAATGGTAAGTGCTGAATCCGTGCTGGGGAGGGTGTCACGTCCACGGTGTTGTCCCCAAGTCTTCAGTGGCTTCTCCGCAGTCCTGCGGAGCCATCAGAGCATCTTCCCATACCAGGAGCAGGTGTTGGAAATGCCACCAGGAATATCAGGCTCATCAGCACTGCGGCTCTGGCAGGCAGAGGAGGCACGTTGTTGTCAAGGCAAACGTCAGCCCCATCCTAAACGCGGCTGTTTAGTTCTAGTTCCAAGATAACAGATGGGTTGGAGGTGGGCTTGAGGAAGGCAGAGCCAAGAGAAGAGATGTTGTGCTGTAATCCAAGGATCCTGGAAATGGCTTTCATGTAAAGCCTTTTAAAAGTTTATAAAAGAGTTTTCCTCTCTTAGCTCTTCATGACTCAAGCAAGGTGTAAGAAGAGGAGGGAGCAAACTCAGGCCAGGTTGGATGGGGCTTGGAGCAGCCTCTAGTGGAAGGTGTCCCTGCCCATGGCAGAAGGTTGGAACTGGATGAGCTTTAAGCTCCCTTCCAACCCAAACCGTTCAATGATTCTCTGATTCTGTGACCCACTCCCCTATTTTTTGGCCTGGATGGGGTGGAGCTGTTTGCAAAGCCACCTCTTAGAGCTGCTCACCATTGCTGGTGCATTGGCACTGCTCCCACTGCACCCTGTTTTGGTGTCTGCAGGATCCAGGGGCAGATCAGAGCTACAAGTGGGGTGAGACACCCTAAACACTGAGGCATAGAGGAGCCATCCTGCCCCGCTGGCCTGTATCTGGCTGCTCTGGCTGCTTTCAAGACATGGTCTCAATCATGTGTAGGTCCTTCTCCATCCCAGAAGGACCCTTCTGTGGGTGATGAAGGACAGTTGGGCTCTGCAGCCTGTTCAGTCCATGGTCTGCCTGCAGATCTGCCAGCTGGGAGTGGACTGGTGCCAGTTGCAGTAGTAATTTTGGGATGTGGACACCTGTGTGCTTGGGCCTAAGCTGATAGCTGCCTTTGGGAAGGCCAGATGGTGATGGCTTTTGGTTGGATTTGAATCAGCCGCATTCTCTGAAGAACCCAATGCCCACCAGCCTGGCTCCTCGGGTGATAGAGGAGCTGGTTAAAGCCTTCACAGCATGGACAACAGGTCCACTGATGTCCTTTTTCCTCCTTTAACAGAGGCTGAAGGCCAGCTTGGCGGCGTCTTCCTCACTGAACGGCAGCAACCTGGTGGTGGGCTCAGCCAGCACGATGGTGACCGCACGTCCGGAGCAGAGTCAGATCCTTGTCCAGCACCCTGATGCCCCTTCCCCAGCTCAACCACAGGTCTGCTGCTGCAGGGCTGGAGATGCTGGGGTGTTCCGGGGCCTTGGGGAAGGCAGGGGAAAACCTTGTAGCTTCCTGTTTTGCAGAATGGGTTAAAAAGCCTTGTTTTTCAGTGCTGCTCTCCAACACCACCAGGCAGCAAACTTCAGCAACACGTTCATTTGCTTGACAAGGTCTGGAGTTTGGAAAGAGTATTTTTGCTCTCTTCTCTCTGCTCAATTACTGGGGTTAAATGCTCCCCTCTTAGGCAATCAGCTCCAGTAGCTCCTGCCAGCTCACCAAATGCCAGCTTTCCATCAGGATTGCCACCTGCTCCGTCAGTTAGATAGGCTTCCAAAAGTTTAATATCCATATGCTGCCTGACAGCGAGTATCCGAGTGGAACTGCACTCCCTGATTGTGGTGGTGTAATTACAGGGCCCTCACAGAAGCACCAGCAAGGTTGTGCCTTTGCCCTCCCTGACTTTTCCCTTTGTTCTCCCCAAATCAAAGCAGGAAATATGTGGCTTTACTTGTGCCAGTTGCCTCTGAGAGCTTCTTTAGGTGGAGGTATCCAGGGCAAACTGAACCCAACTTCATTCTGAAAGCAGATTATCCACTCCCAAGCTGGAATTTGTTTGTGCTCTGTGGGTGGGTTACTGAACCCAAGTGAAGACGGAGCTTGGACCCGTGCGTGGTTGCGTGCGTCAGAGTGGGATTGAGTGCTCCCAGCCCTGCAGCTGCATGTCACCCTCTCTCAGCTGATCTCTGATCCCTGCCCATGTGGGAGTCTCCAAAGTGCTTTTAAACCTCTCTTTAAGTGAAATCAAAAGGAAGGTGGTTTCCTCTGTGTGGTCATTTGCCACCTTAGCTCCTTGGCGTGGAGGGGAGGAAACTCCTGCTGTTCGTTACGTGCTGTTAGCTGACTGTAGGAGTTTGGGATTTAACTAATTCCCTGACATTCACACATTCACTGGCTTCAGGATCCCAGAGAGTTCTTTTAGGAAGTTTGCAGAATCCACTGAGGAAGGGCTGCCAGAAACACCTGGAAAAGGCTCTTTAGAATCACAGAACCAACCAGGTTGGAAAAGACCTTTAAGATCATCAAGTCCAACTGTTCCCCAGCGCTCTCAAGGCCACCACTAACCCATGGCACTGAGGGTCTCATCTCCACGGTGTGTGAACGCTTGCAGGGATGGTGATTGCAGCCCTGCCCTGGGCAGCCTGTTCCAATGCCTGAGCACCCTCTGGGGCAGGAATTGTTCCTCAGCTCCATCTAAACCTCCCCTGGTGTAGCTTGAGGCCGTTTCCTCTTGTCCCATCCCTTGGAAGCAGAGAGCAGCCCTCTCCTGGCTCCATCCTCCTGTCAGGCAGTTGTAGGGAGCGATGAGGTCTCCCCTGAGCCTTCTCTTCTCCAGACTGAACCCCACAGGTCCCTCAGCCATTTCCCATCACCCTTGTGCTCCAGGCCCTGCACCAGCTCCGTTGCCCTTCTCTGGCCCCGCTCCAGCGCCTCAATGTCTCTCTTGGAGTGAGGACCCAGAACTGAGCTTTATCCCCAGCTCCCCTGTCTGCCCTGGCTCCATCACTGCACTGGGCAGCTCTGGCTGCTCTGCAAAACCAGATCTCTTTTAATGCCAGTCTCCTCTGCCAAGCCTGGTTGTGCTGCCGTGTGCCTGCCTGCCCACAGCAGACCTTTAATGTCTCTTTCACCACCAGGTTTCTCCAGCCCAGCCCACCCCCAGCACCGGCGGGCGGCGGAGGCGCACGGTGGATGAAGACCCGGATGAGCGCCGGCAGCGGTTCCTGGAGCGGAACCGGGCAGCAGCCTCCCGCTGCCGTCAGAAGCGCAAGCTTTGGGTGTCTTCCCTGGAGAAGAAAGCTGAGGAGCTCACGACCCAGAACATCCAGCTGAGCGTGAGTATGTAACTGAGGCTGAGCACAGCCCCTTGCCAGCGTTAGGACCGTCACTCCAGAGGGAGCAGCTTCCTTGTGCTGCAGAGACTACGTGCTGCTGTCTGGAGCAGGAGTGCTGCCTCTAGATTTCATAGAATCATGGAATGATTTGGGTTGGAAGGGACCTTAAGCTCATCCAGCTCCAACCGCCTGCCACAGGCAGGGACACCTTCCATTAGAGCAGCTTGCTCCAAGCCCCTGTGTCCAAGCTGGCCTTGAGCACTGCCAGGGATGGGGCATCCAAACCTTCTCCATTCAACCCATTCCAGTGCCTCACCACCCTCATGGGGAACAACTTGTGCCTTATATCTAACCTGAACTTCCCCTGTTTCAGTTTGAACCCATCACCCCTTGTCGTGTTGCTACAGTCCCTAATGAAGGTCTCTCATCAGCATCCTGAATGCAGGACTGTGGGGTGGGGCTCACCAGAGCACAGAAGAGGTGCAGGATCCCATCCCTGAGCTGTTGCTCGCACTCTGGGGGTGCAGCCCAGCACACAGAGGGAGTCTGGGCTCAAGCACACACTGAGGCCAGGTCATGGGGAGCTTCTCCTTGCCCAGCACCTTCAACAGATCTCACTCCTTGCTTTCCATCCTGATGCTCTGCCTTGAGCGGGCCACGGGGAAAGAGCTCTCCAGTGCTCTGGTTTCTCTCCCTGTCTCCTCAAATGGGCTCTGCCCATCAAGGCAGCAACACCAGCTTCAGGAGCAGGGCACGGAGGCCCCAGAAAGCAGCTTCCCTGCGTGAGGGAGAGCTCTTTGCTGGTACAGGGTCAGCAAAAGCAGCCCTGGTTCCCTTCCCTGCACAGAGGACCTGGCACCAGGGTGAGCAGGGAGGCTCTGCAGCCATACTGCTGCTTTTTCCTGGACAATGGGGTTTTCCTGGTTCTCCAGCAGCACCCTGGTGTTCCTAACAGAAGTGTAGCCCATGTAAAATACAGACTTCACTTCCATTGCTATCAGCCCCCTTGTTAATGCTAAGGATTGAAGGGTCTGCAAAGACTGAGCTGGGGTCCATTCTGGGCTTTTTCTTTCACTGGTGGCTTATGACTCATGTGCTGGGATTTTCAATAGCACTGATGGTGGCATTTTCATTCTCTTCCCAAGATAATTATAGAAATTGTTTCCTCAGGCAGTTTCGAAATACAATTGACTTCATTCCAGCTGGTTCTCCAAACATCTCAGCAGAGGAATAACACACTTGCATAAAGTCTTCAGGGCAGTAGATCTGCTTTACAAAGCCCACAGAGGTACCGAGAGCTTGGAGGAGCTCTGATGTTCCCCAGGGCTTGGCATGGCCTGAGCTGGTTTTACACTCAGCTTCTCACTCTGTTTAGTTTTCCATCAGAGCCAACAGCATTTGCAAGAGGAATCAGGCAAATGTATGTTCAGGATTAGGTGATTAACATAGTGAGGGGCTGCTGGAGGGAAATGTTTGTTCATGTCTTACACACTAGATTCCTCAATCCCAGAAACACTGTTTAGAGTTCCTGGGCTGGAGACATCTCAGATTAGACAATACATTGTAAATTGACGGGGCACATTCATTAATGTCCTGCTAGGGGCTATTGCCAAGAGCATGAGTGATGCACATGTGTGTGTTTGTTTCCCCATCCCAGAATGAAGTTACGCTACTGAGGAACGAAGTGGCTCAACTCAAGCAGCTCCTGCTGGCTCACAAGGACTGCCCCGTCACTGCACTACAGAAGAAGACACAGGGCTATCTCGGTGAGTAGTGGCTTTTGCTGGTCCTTACTGCCTTTTAAGTAGGTCTAAACAGATGAAATGTGTAGGACACAAAGGGAGTTTTCATCTTAGTCTCTGCTCCATCACCTTCCAGCTGCTGCAGGTGACAGGTCAGGATAGACCTTGGTCCTGTGTTTTCTGCTGTTTTGGCATTTAAAGCCTCAGTATTAAGGAGGATCCACCCAATGCTGGAGCTTCAGATTTTCACCAGGTTAAACTGGTTTATAAGATCTTGAAGCCAGGCAGAAAGGGCCACAGTGGTGTGGAAGCACCGTAGGAAGGAGGTAGCTCATCTCCTTCCTGTCTCTCTAGTGTGGGATACTTGACAAAGATCCTAGACAGAATCACAGCATAGTTTGGGTTGGAAGGGACATTAAAGCTCATCCAGTTCCAACCCCCTGCCACAGACAGGGACCCCTTCCACTAGAGCAGCTTGCTCCAAGCCCCCGTGTCCAACCTGGCCTTGAACACTGCCAGGGATGGGGCAGCCACAGCTTCTCTGGGCACCCTGTGCCAGCACCTCAGCACCCTCACAGGGAAGAGTTTCTGCCTAAGAGCTCATCTCAGTCTCCTCTCTGGCAGGTTAAAGCCATTCCCCTTGGCCTGTCCTTACAGGCCTTTGTCCAAAGCCCCTCTCCAGGCTTCTCGTAGCCCTTTTAGGCACTGGAAGACTGTGCTTCTCCCTGGAGTGTAGGCCAGCATCTCTCCACCCGCTCCCAGGCAGCCTGCCAAGCACTTGATATCCTCTTTGAAGTGAAAAACTATTGCTGCTCTGAAAGCAAAGCCAGAGTCAGAAAAGGCCAGACTCTATAAATGACATCATGGAGCTCTAGATCTCATTCTCTGCAATTCCCATCAAATTGGCTGAGGTTTGGGAGTAAGAAGCCTCTTTTTATCTTCTTTTCTTTCTTTCATTTTTTTATATTGCTGCCTATTTCATTATAATCAACCCGGGAGCTAAACATTATGTCTGGATTCTTATGTCATCTCTGCAATAACAATCCCACACTGTGGTATTTGCAGAAAGGCTTTGGGAGGATGCTGGGGTCCCCTAGCGTTGCCTGGATTAATGCAGGGATGGATGGAGATAGGAAAAGGAAGGAGGAGACAACAAAAGCCAGGAAAGCCGGCACTGTCCTTCCCGACTGTCTCCCGATTCCCATCTCCTGGCTCTCTGAAGCACTCTCCTGTGCAGTGAGGCACAAATACATGTTGTACAGGGCACAGCCAGTTTATTTTCCCTCATTACAGTGACTCAGAGCTTGAGTAATGTGGTCGTGAAGCTCTTTGCTGTCCCCCAGCCCTTCCAGGCAGGTGTATAATGCAGAGAGGCAACATGATTTTTCCTGTTAACTTCCCAAGTTTACAGTTCCTATTATTATTCCTCACAGTCTGTCTACTCCAATAATAGGAATCCATCACACATCTGAATAATAAAAAGGAAATTCACCCCCTCACTCCCCCCCCATCCCCGGCTGCCTTTTTTATTAGTGAGATTTGTGACTAAACAGGTCCTTAAACAAAAATGCCAGATTCCCTCGATGGAATTACAGCTGCCTCATATACAGTTGGGTTGTTTTATTTGTAATACCTTGTAAATCTGCTTTTTGGGGATGCCAAACTCTTCTATTGCTCTGCTCGACCTTCTCTCATCACTGAGTCCATTTTCAGATCTCTGCTTGGCTGGTGAAGGCCGAGCCAAGGTTGCACCAGGTAAAACCCACTTGGGAAAGGGGTCCAGTATTCTGGAAGTGTTCAAGGCCAGGTTGGACACAGGGACTTGGAGCAACCTGCACTAGTGGAAGGTGTCCCTGCCCATGGCAAGGGCTGGACCTGGATGAGCTTTAAGGTCCCGTCCAACCCAACCCATTCCATGACTGATTCAAGCACCCAGTAGAAATCCGAGCCCTAAAGAACATTTCCCAGTTCACAATAAGGTTGTAAACCTCTTCTTTGACTTTCTTTCCCCCCATGTCATGGGATTTACCATCTTGACGTGGAAGAAGTATCCCACCTCATGCCATTATTTTGCTCTTTTAAAGGAAGGTGACCGCATCTTACCTGTAATTCATCTAGCCAAGTGCACAGGAGGGAATTTCCTCCTGACATGTGTGGATAATGAGTGTATACCCCTAAAGAGAGAGGTCTGATTGCTCTCGCCTTGGCATTTGATAGGTCACAAATTATCCTTTGTGTTAGAAGCTCTGCACAGGGACGCAAGGGGCTGTTTGTGGGAGGGAATCCAAAGTGTTGCAAACCGACCCACATCGCTCGGAATAGAGCGCAGGAGAAGGTCTCTGCCTCCCATCTCTTCGACTGCTTCAGGTTAGGAAAAGAAATGGAGCAAGGAAACAGTTTGTGATGGGCTCTAATTGATTTTAATGTTCTAGAGGACAATAAAGAGCAAACCAGGTAATTTTTATTAAAAACGGGCAAAAAAGCCCTGCCTTACAGAAGGGTTTCAGTGCACGTTTACCCATGTGCTCACCAACAGATGGCAAAGACTCTGAAGGAACTATTGAGTCTCTGGGCTAAATGGCCTTGAACCAAGTACCATGCCAGGAAACAACATGTAGGAAAGTTCATTTCTTCTAATGAGGAAACAGATTTATTACACTAAAGGTTATGCAGGGTCTGCTTGTCCTCGGTGTGCAGCTTTATGCCTTCCTGGCCTCAATTCAGGAAGATTTGCTGGTGGTTCACCAAGGGATGGGGCCAGCAGGACCCGCTGAGTCGTTATGTCCCAACTCTAATCAGTTTTATTTCCAGCCCTCACTTGCTTTTGCCAAACAGCTGCTTGAGGAGGGGCCCGGCTTGGTGGGAGGAGCTGGGATTCCTGCAGGGATCAGCCTCTCTGCTCCAGGCTGCTTTGGCTGGGAATTTCAAGGCCAGGTTTAGATGGGGCTTGGAGCAAGCTGCTCTAGTGGAAGGTGTCCCTGGCTGTGGCAGGGGGTTGGAACTGGATGAACTTTAAGGTCCCTTCCAACCCAAAGCATTCCGTGATTCTATGATTCAGTGAAAGGTGAGTGTTGAGTTAATCCCTGACTGATTTCTGCACACGCTTTGAAGCGGAAGCAATCTCCCATCCCACCGCCTTGCTGCTACCACCCCGTAGCAACACACGCAACGTCTCTGTAACCTGATTGTCTTCTCTTTTCCTTCCATCCCTTTCTCCTTCTCTGGCCAAACAGAAAGCCCAAAGGAGAGCTCGGAGCCCACGGGCTCCCCTGCTCCCGTGATCCAGCACAGCTCCGTGACGGCCTCTCCCAACGGGCTCAGCGTGCGCTCGGCAGCAGAAGCAGTTGCCACCTCGGTGCTCACGCAGATGGCGAGTCAAAGGACAGAACTGAACATGCCGGTACCGTCACACGTCATCATGGCTCCACAGTCCCAGTCTGCTGGCAGATGATGTCCCAGCCTGGGCGTGTGACACGGAGCTCCCCGCCCCTCGCAGCCGCAGAGACTGAGCGTACCCGTGGCCCTGGGGAATGAGGAGGATTTGTATTTCTTTTCTTCTTTTGAGTCTTTTCAAGTGAGTGGAGGGCAGCTGTGGCGCTTCTCACACTGCATAGCCTGTACAGACCCTGCCCGGCCACTGCCTGTCCCCACGGGACGGCCGCACCTCTTGGGGTTGGCAACCTGTCAACTCGCAGAGTGACCCGAACACGCAGAGCTCACTTGGAAAAGCACCTTGAAAGGTTCGCTTTCAGGTCTCAGTTACATTAACACTAAACCTCCATGCTCAGTGCATCCCCTTGGCGCTTTCACTCTTCCAAGTCCCCCCCCTTTCTCCCTCCTCCTCCTCACTCCCAGCAAAGGAAAACAGCTCTTGGGAGGCTGTGACATTTAGTCGTGCTGTCAATGTATTTTATTTTTAACAGCATGCTGCTTCCAGGCATCTGCTCCCCCCTCTGCTCTCGCTACCTGAAACATTGCACCTTCGCACAAGAAGCCTCCCTGAGCTCTGAGGTTAAAGGGATCGAGGTTTGTTTCCTCGCACGCTCACTCCCAAGATGCCAGCAACAGGTTTTTTGGACACGTTGGGAATGGAATTGCCATAAATCAGTTTGTGCCCAGTGACTGGGAGAGGGGGGACACGGGGCTGGGGACACACACACACGTGTTCCCGGTTGCTTATGCTGCACTGGGAGCTGCAGACGTTCATGGATGCTCTCATACTGGGATGCTGTGGTTGCTGGAGTAAAGGTACCGGCTGGTTTAGCAGCAGAGGGGCTGCTCTCAGTCTTCCCTACAGGAATTGGTGCTGCTCTGTGCCTGCTGGGACCAGTGCAAAGGTGCTCTGGGAGGTACATGCAAGGATGAGCCGTCCCAGCAGGCAGGAATAACCCAAGTCCCAGAATTCATCATCTGGTCCCAACTCCACTACAAAGAAATCCCTCCATTTCCAAGGATCATCTCCTCTACATGTAAACTCCATGACCTTAACAATGGTGGCCTTAACTCATGAATTAGTTGCCTGTTCCAAGGGAGGGAGCACGATGCAGTGTTTCTGTTTGCCTGGGCTTTTACCTCTTCTTCACGATTCTCTTCCGCTCTTGGTGACGGAGCATCCGTTGCTTCCCAGCCGGAGCAAAGGAAGAGCAGAGCTTCCAGTTTCATGGGCTGGGTTAAAACCCCACCCTGGATGTTGAAAGACGCTTGGAATCGGGTCGGGTTTGTCGTGTGTGTGTGTCTGTGTGCGCTTCCCGAGGCGGCAAGCGACTGGAATCAGGAGTTTGGAAGCGGGAAGGGGTGCTCCGTGCGCTCGGGCTCGTGGAAGGAACCTCGCCAAAGTCCGTGGAGCTGCAACAGTCCTTGGTCTTCCTCTCCTCCTCGGGAGGTCCCTCCTCACCTGAGCTCTCGCCCACCTCAGGTTGCACTCGCCACTTTTGAGCCAAGTTGGTGGTCAAAGTGATTGCGTTTGGCTTCTCCACACTTGGAAGGTTCCCAGGGACAGCAAAACCCAAAGCATGGTCTGAGCAAGAAACCAGATCCCATTGGGGATGGGGGCAGCTCAGCCGTTGGTGTTTCTCATTGATGGGATCTGTCTTCCTACCCCTTCTTCCCTCTTCTTCAGGTTCTCCTCACCTTGGCAGTGTTGGCCACGGCGGGTCTGGGTTTGGTTGCTTGATGCTGCTCTCGTGCTCCTTTGGCTCCTCTTGCTTCCAAAGTTGTCTCATGCGGAATCGGGGTCGCTTCTGGCCTTGGTAGTTCTCATTCCCGGTTCAGATCCTTCACAGCTCCCCCCCTGGACCCTCCTTTTGTTTCTGGAAAGCTGCTTCTGCACAGTGGGTACCCCGTACTTCAGCTCTTCTATCCCAGCGTTGTTGTGTTGCTGCAGTGGGGGCTTCAGGATGTCTTAGCACCGTGAGAGCTGGGCAGAAAGAGGTTTCAGCCAGGCCGGGGATCAGGAGCTGTTTGGGATGGGCAGGATGTAAAGCCAGAGGGTTTTGCAGGACTTAGATCCAGCCTGGCTCTGGCTCCTCTCTTGGAGCTGCTGCTGGATGCGGGTTGTGGAGCTGTGACAGGGAACAGGAGAAAACCCTATCTATAACCCGCTTTGGTCTTGAGATCTGCCCAGTTTGCTTGGGGGGGAGACGAGGGGGGCTTTGGGACAAGCGCCTTTATTTCCCTGGAAATAGCAGGAATGACAAAAATGTGTTCTAAACATATTTGCTTCCTTGAATCCCTGTTCTTGGTGCGCAGTGCTCCGGGCGCAGCGGCTGGGTCCCACAGCAGCTCACCAGCTCCTCCTAGGCTCCGCAGGCGTTCGGCTCTGCAGGGAAACCCCATCTGGCCAGGGATAAGGGTGATGGAAGGAAGGGAAGAAGCAGGAATTGGGCTTTGGGCTCATCCTGCCGCTGGTGCCTTGTTTGCTTCGTGGTGTTGGGGTCGGCTGGATGAAGCAGAGGTGAGGGGATGGTTAGGGAAGAGGCAGCAGATGGTGTCAGGGCCACACACAGCAGCACTGGCATTGAATGCAGCAGCTTCCCTGGCCCTTAATGGTGCCTTTAGGGACTAAAAGTGACCCGGTTTCCTCTGGTGGGAGAGCAGAGATCTCAGGCACTGCTGGTGATGAATGGGGACTCTTCCCCCCGTCCCCCTGTCGCCCGTGCTCCCGATGCCATCGGTGCTCCCTTGTCCCTCTGTGCTCCCCTGCTTAGTGAATTGGAAAACCCCCAAATCCATGAAAACACCATTGTAAAGCTCCAAACCTGGGCAGGGAACAAGTGTCTGAGCAAACCTTACTGGTTTCCTTCATTTCATCGACAGGGTTCCGGCTTTCTGTGTCCTTTTTGGGGATGTTTTAACCCCAAAGCATCCGATACCTGAACCACTGCTGTGGAGCAGGTCCTGGAGCAGGGTTTGGGTCTTGCCAACAGCATCCCAGCAGTGGGGAAGGCAACCGAAAGCCCAGCCTGACCCTTTGCTGACGCATCTCCCCCCAGCCAGCAACTGGATGGAATCATCTGATCCCATCCCGGTGTGATGGATGGACTTCCCAAGCCATAAATGCCACATAAATGTGCACGGGATGAGGTTCATCCTTCTTGTGGTCGCAGAAGCTGATGCCGAGCCAGACCCAAACCTCAGGAGCTGAGTGTCACTGGTGGCTGTTGCTTTGCCAGTGGGATGGACATGTTTGGGTGCCTCTTTCCAGGCTCTCCACTGTGTTCTCCTCTCCTGGATCATGCCTGTGCTGATCCCAAGGAGCCGATGGGCTCCGAGCGCTTCCAACAGCTCCAAAGAGCCTAATGGCTGCTGGGTTCTTGCCCTGCATCATCCTCTCCTTCCTCATCACGTCTCTGTGAGGTTGCTTCTCCAGGCTGTAGGTGGAGAGGGCAGGATTTGGCTTTGGGGGGTGGTTTTGGGTGTAAAGTGTCCTTTCCAGCCACTTTGGTGATGCAGGTTCCCCCTGGACCCATGGCGATGGGAGAGGGTGAAGGCAGCGTTTTCCTCTCCTCCTGGTTCAGCTCATGCTTTAAGACGTTCAGGGCAAGAAGCCCCACTGGTCTCTTGCTTTGTGCTTCAGGGTGATTTCTTCTGCTCTTCACATGCTCCCAAGGGATGGAGCACCCCAGACCCTGCTTAGGTTCCCCCAGCATCATCCATCCCTCCTCCATGGCCCATTTAACATGGTCCTGGGGCTCCTCCAGGAGTTTGAAGGTCACGTTCTGGTGGTGATGGAGGTAGGGAGACCCCCAAGGGTGGCACCAGCCACTGGGGTTCATTGTCCTGGTGCATGGAAGTGGCTGAGCCCCACATCCCAGGGTGGTTGTTCCCCAGCTGAATCCCGGGAATGCTCCTTCCTTGGCCTCCCCATCCCTCAGGATTAGGGAGGTTTTGGGATCGGTGCCGCCTTTTCCTCCCCAAAGTAGCTCCTTGGTTCCGGATTCTGATGGCTCAGCAGATGTGGTCAGTGTTGGACTTTATGGATCCCTTTCGCTCTGGTTCCCCCCCCCCCCGACTTCCATGCCCTGAAACAAGCCCAGGAGGTGACACAGGGACACGACGGTCCCTGGGGAGGCAGGAGGAGGGTCTGGGGTGTCCCTTTGTCGTCCCCCCCCCCTGCTTCCTATGCCGAGCTTCCATGGGAGAAGCCAAGAAATAGGACACCCCCCACCCCCGAGGATGTACTATCTATTAAACCCCACGTATCTATTGAGTATATACAGCCCTATATAGACGTATAAGCAACTTCCCAAGCGGATGCGCAGCTCCTTATGGTTGTTCCAGCTGTAACCCCCTTCCCGCGGTGTCTCCCCACCCTGTGAGCGGGTCCTCACAGCCCCCTGGGGACACGGGGACACACGGGGGGGCCACGTCTCGTACCAAACATGTAACGTGCCTTTTATTTATGCTGCAAATATAACATTAAATATTACCCAGGAGCCGGTGCCTGCTGCCCTTTGCTTCAGGGGAGGTGACCTGGGTGAGTGGCACCCATCTGAGGTGGTTGTCACCCACTTGGGTGATGCTCTCAGCCCTCCTTCGGGGCACCATGGGGTTGTCGCCTGTCTGGGTGACACCATCCAGCCATAACTTGGGGTACCTCGGGGTGGCAGCCGGTGACCAGGCCTGGGACACACACACGGTGGTCCGGGCCCCCCACGGGCTGATTTGGGGCGATTTCCGCTTGTTTTGAGGCAAAAGGAGCGGGGGAAACGCGATCTGTGTGTGCCGTCGGGGCTGCAATAGCGCGGCGCCGCCACACGGTGGCGGACATGAGCCGCGGCGGAGAAGAGGGGGACCGAGAGGGGACCGGGATGGGGGGGGCTTGGGGGGGGTGCAGGGGGGGGTCCCTGGTCTGGGATAGGGGACAACGAGGCGGGAGGGCTCTGACTTTGAGGAGTCCCGGTCCGAGGGGGGGGTCCCGGGACTGGTGGGGTCTCTCGGTCCGAGCAGCCCCGGTGGTGCCGGTTGAGGGTCCCAGGTGGGGGATGCGGAGGGGGCCCCCATCCATTTGCCATCATCCGCCCATCACCCGTCCGTATCCGTCCATCCCCGGGGGCCGTCGCGGCTCGTAAATGGGTTCCATTAGGGGCGGGGGGGCCGGGATTGATTTAACCCCCGGCCTTTTCCCCCGGGACCCGCCGCTCCGGCCCGGCTATAAGAAGAGGCGCCAGCGGCAGCGGGCGGTGGGGGCGATGGACGGGCGGATGCTGCTGCTGCTGCTGCTGCTGCTGCTGGGGGGGGCCCTGTGCACGCCCCGCTCCTGCCCGGTGGACCCCGGCCTGGCCCCGGTGAGCGGCCTGAGGGGTTGGGGGGGGGGGGGGGCTGAGGACGGGCTCTTCTGTTGTGGTGTGCATTGGGTGCTACGGGGATGGAGTGGGTGCTATGGGGTGGGCTGGGTGCTGTGGGGTGCGTTGGGTGCTATGGGGATGGATTGGGTGCTATGGGGTGCGTTGGGTGCTATGGGGCTCTATTGGGTGCTATAGGGTGCATTGGGTGCTATGGGGTGCGTTGGGTGCTATGGGATGGATTGGGTGCTATGGGGTGTGTTGGGTGCTATGGGGATGGATTGGGTGCTATGGGGTGCGTTGGGTGCTATGGGGATGGATTGGGTGCTATGGGGTGCGTTGGGTGCTATGGGGCTCTATTGGGTGCTATAGGGTGCATTGGGTGCTATGGGGTGCGTTGGGTGCTATGGGATGGATTGGGTGCTATGGGGTGCGTTGGGTGCTATGGGGATGGATTGGGTGCTGTGGGGTGCGTTGGGTGCTATGGGGATGGATTGGGTGCTATGGGGTGTGTTGGGTGCTATGGGGCTCTATTGGGTGCTATGGGGCAGAACCCTCCGGGTCCGGTGCTGCCGTAACCCCCCCTCCCGACCTCCCCGTCCGACCCCTCCCCACAGGCCGCCGCCGTCTCACCGGGGCCGCCGCTTCCCTCCGCCTTCCTGGGCGCGATGCTCCGGTCTCTGCAGCGGCCCGGCCGCAGCCCCGGACCCCCCGTCCAGCCGCAGAGGTGAGCGGGACCCGAGGGGGTCCGGGGACAACGGGGGGGGGGGGGGGGTCCTAAGGGTCTAGGGGCGAGCCGAGAGTTTGGGGGCACCCAGAGCGGGACAAGGAGGGGGCCTGGATGGTGCCGGGTCCCGTTAGGGTCTGTCTGTGCGTGGATATCCCATGTCCGTGTCCCTCAGTCTGCTTCCATCTGTCCCATCCCCTTCTGTCCGCACTGTACCTGTCCTTGTCCATCTGTCCATCCTCTTGCATCCCTCTGTCCCCTTCGGTCCCTCTGTCCCTGTCCCTCTGTCCTTGTCCATCTGTCCATCCTCTTGCATCCCTCTGTCCCCTTCAGTCCCTCTGTCCCTGTCCCTCTGTACCAGTCTGTTCTTGTCCATCTGTCCCTCCTCTTGCATCCCTCTGTCCCCTTTGGTCCCTCTGTCCCTGTCCGCCTGTACCAGTCTGTCCTTGTCCATCCTCTTGCATCCCTCTGTCCCCTTCGGTCCCTCTGTCCCCTTCGGTCCCTCTGTCCCTGTCCCTCTGTACCAGTCTGTCCTTGTCCATCTGTCCCTCCTCTTGCATCCCTCTGTCCCCTTCGGTCCCTCTGTCCCCTTCGGTCCCTCTGTCCCTGTCCCTCTGTACCAGTCTGTCCTTGCCCATCTGTCCATCCTCTTGCATCCCTCTGTCCCCTTTGGTCCCTCTGTCCCCTTCGGTCCCTCTGTCCCTGTCCCTCTGTCCCAGTCTGTCCTTGTCCATCTGTCCCTCCCCTTGCATCCCTCTGTCCCCTTCGGTCCCTCTGTCCCCTTCGGTCCCTCTGTCCCTGTATCCCCTTGTCCATACATCCACCCTACCCAGTCCATGCGTCTGCCCCATCACAGGGTGAGGGGCCAGCCCCAGCTCAGCCCTCGCAGTTGGGACCCTCCGGCCGCCCCCTTCTGGACCATGGCGACGCCGCAGCGCTTCGGCCGCCGCCGCTGAGCCCGCATCCGCTGACTCCGTCCCAGTGTCCGTCCCTCGTCATCCGGCCCGCAATAAACTGATGCCACCCCCTGAACTGTGACTGTTCATTGGTTTGGGCTTTAAAATGTGGGGGTTTCTGCATTGCTTATTTTAATTTTTAGTTTGAAACATTTATTTCGTGTATTTTTATATTTTTTAACCTTTCTTGCTTGTTTTCTGCCAGGAATCGCAGTGGGCTCCGTGCTGAAGGGGACAGGGGGTGGCAATGTCACACAAGGCACCTCAGACAGAGCAGGGATGTGTGCAGGGGGATCCGGAATGGGACTGGGTGGGATGAAGGTCCTGGCACAAGGTAGGAATCCCCCCTCAGAGCATCATCCATTAGAATTCAATCCAAATTAAATCCAATGGGATCCCAGCTACCCTTCATATTGGGGTGGGGTATTTAGTCCTAAATCCCACTGGCACAGGTCTGTGGGCTCAGTATGTGCATCCCAATTGTCCTTTTCCCTAAAACTCCAGGAACTGAGGGAAAAACAAGGCACCGGAATCAAGCTGGGGGCAGAGGCCGGTGCTTTGATATCCGGCAGGACCAGCGGCCATGGGATCCCCATGGGATGCTCGGGAAGGTTGGAGACATCAGGAGCCAGCAGCAGGATTTAGGGAAGGTTTTATTACACTTTAGGGAAAAGGAAGTGGGGAACTGTGGGTCTGAAGGGAAGGGAGCAGGTTCAGGAGGAGGAGGCTGGAAAACCCCGGATGGGTGAACGCGGCTGCATGTAACGGATGGATCCTTCCCTCGGAGCATCCAATGGCTGCCGGCCGTGGAGGGTCCAACATCCCCGTGCTGATGGTGCTGGAAAGCTGATGCCTTGGTTTGCCATTTAATTGTACCTTAAAAATCAAACCCAAACCGATACGGAACGGCTTCAACTCCCCCTGCAATCAGAGTCGGAGCTTTGGAACAGCAACAGGGATTTAACGCATTGGCAAAGGAGCAGCCACTTTGCTTCAGCAAGACCAAACCATGATAAGGTACCCGATAAATGCTGATCCCACCACGTTCATCATAGAATCATGGAATGGTTTGGCTTGGAAAGGACCTTAAGATCCAGTTCCAACCCCCTCCCATGGGCAGGGGCGCCTTCCACTAGGCTGAGTTGCTGAAATGAGGTGCAGAACATCAGAACGAAAGCATGGGGAGAGCAAACCAACCTCTTCCCATTGGAAGTTACTGAATCCCCCACCCCATCCAGCTTCATTTCCTTCATCTTACTACAAATGAATAGCAGAGAATCCCCATGAGTTTTCCAATGACTCATTTTGAGCCTTGGCTGTTGGGGATGACTTACGCCAGCAGCGGGGACGCAGCGGGGAAGGGGATGCTGCGCGGCTCCTCCTTTAGGTACCTCTTTGTGGAGCTGCCGAACAGGAGAGCAAAGGTGGGGATAAACCACCCCAAAGTGGGGTTTCGCTTGGGATAGGGCTCATGGAGCGGTGCTGGGTCATTGCCCAGTGTGTTCCCCTCTTCCCTTCTCACCTGAACCGCTTGGTGTTGATGAGCCAGTGCACGAAGTCCTTGGCCTTCATCTGGTCCAGGTAACGGGTGAAGTCGCTGGTGAAGGTTCCTTCTGAGTGTCGCTTCCTGTTGGACACCAAGGTCTGGGCGCTCTGTGCCTCGTACGAGCTCCATCTGCTCGGGCTGGGGCAGACAACGTGGCTTTAATGCACATGGTGCCATCCTGCACCCTTCCGGGCACAGAATCCTCTCAAGCATTGACCGTGTGGAGCATCCCCCAGGAAAGCTCTAAGAATCCATGCACATCATTCCCAAGGGGGTCAGCCCAGCCTGGCCAGGTTTATTCCTGATGTTACATGGGATATCTCATCCCATATTGTTTGCCCTATGTCTTGCTTGGCTATGGTGGGTTTGTGCCTCCAATCTGCTGCTCCTGGAAAGGAGTGCAGTGCTGCCCGAGGCTCCTATCAACCCCTCCAGGATGGAGAGATGATGTTGGGATCCCTCCTATCCCAAATTCACCCCAGCAGAGGGTTCCCGATGGATTTTCCTCTCGGTGGAGTGAGGCTCAGCATCCTGCCCAAAGCATCCTGCCCAAGCATCCTGCCCAAAGCATCCTGCCCAAAGCATCCCACCCAAAGCATCCTGCCCAGCACATTGTGCCCAAAACATCCTGCCCAAACCTCTGCTCTGCTCTGCTACCTCCCACTGCATCCCGTCACTGGTTTGACACATCCAAGAATTCCAGGGGATTGGAATGTCCCCGCATGGGCTCCAGGAAGGAGCATGTCTGGAGCAAGGAGAGCAGGAACGCTGCAGTAGTGAAGCAGCGACAGCAATGGTTGAGCTGCTCCAACAGCCCCTTCCTATGGCAGCATCTCCTGGACCACCTCCACCAGCATTCCCTACCTGGATGTGTTATCCAGGTCCTTGGTGCCCATCGGCCACCCTGTGGGGATCAGCACGGCCAGCACCAGCCCGCAGAGGTTCAGCCACTGCACGACCCGCATCGGTCCTCCTGGAGAAGGCAAAAGTCACGATAGAGGCATCCATATCACGACAGGGAAAACCATCACCGCTCCCCGACCCCGGCCCTGCAGCGTGGCACGGGACAGGTCCAGCCTGGGACAGCCTCCATCCTGGGGGTCCTGGCAGCGTTTGCATGGGTGCAATGGGAAGTGCAGCCTCACAATTCCCTATTGGCACCTCTGCCATTGCTTAGGAGCAGGTGCAGAGCCCCAAGGAGGGGTTTGGCCAATCTAAAGGTAGAATTCATTGCAAGAAACCTCATCACAACCTCTATGTAGGAGCGCTGTATCTATCCAGGAGCCCTATTTCTATGTAGGAGCCCTATTTCTATCTAGGAGCCCTATTTCTATCCAGGAGCACTACATCTATCTAGGAGCATTGTTTCTGGAGCTTATCCCTAAGGTACTGGGGAACTTCCCTGTCCATTCACTGCTCAGAAAAGCACTTCCAGAAGAGCTGAGTGTTTAGCCTGACATTCCTGATCCTCACTGGATGCCTTCAGCCATTCAGGAGCAGTAACATTCCAGCCCCGACCCCTTATTTCCTGAGAAGCAGACTGCGGGATGCCCATCACCAACCGCTTGCATGACTCAGGTTTGATTTCTTCCAATATAGGTAGGAAAGAAGGGAGGAAAAGGGTTTAATCCCAAGATTGGTGGGAGAGGAGGGAGGAAAAGGCTCTTACCTTTGCACAGCCCCGTTCCCCTCCAAGCAGGATCTCCTGTTCCTCCTTCCAGCAGGTTGTGGCGATGCTCTTCCCCTTCGCAGCTCTTTTAAGCTTGTCAGGAGGATGCTGCGAGCTGACGGGGAGGTCACTGCTGCTCCTGGTTGTAGCTGGATGGGTCACCCTGCATCATTAGAGCAGTCTGGAAGTGGGGCTGCCGCAGGAAAGGCTGTTGCCATGTTTGCAGCTGACGCCTTCAGCAGGGGATGGGGCTTTCGCTGTTGCCCTGCTCTGGTTTGGGCACATCTTGGCCCAAAGGGGTGACCTGTGGGTTTCCTCCTTTCAGGTGACTTGGCCCCTCACTGCCACCGCAGGTCCTGCAGGGAGAGGAGATTTCTCTGCCCTTTCACCCGCCTCTGGGTTGAGTTAAAACACACAAAAGGAATAAAGCAGGAGTGAAAGTGTCAAAGAAGCCTTCGGGTACCCGAATGCTGCTGCTTCCTGCAGGGCGAAACCCGGCTCGGATGCACGGACACCCTTAGATCCAAGCCTGGCTTTGTCCCCCAAGGGCGGATGTGAACCTGGGGCTGTTCAGCATCATCTGGTGGTGGCCGTGCCCCAGCAAAAGGAGCGTGAGCAGCCGGGCATGGATGTGATCCTGCCCCTCTGCTCTGCTTGGTGAGACCCCACTTGCAGCACCGGGTGCAGCGCTGGGGTCCTCAGCATGAGAAGGCCATGGAGCTGCTGGAGAAAAGGCAGAGGAGGCCATGAGGATGCTCAGGGGCTGGTGCAGCTCCCATAGGAGCCAGGCTGAGGACATCGGGGCTGGAGCAGAGGAGCTGCATGGGGACCTCAGAGCAGCTCCAGTGCCTGAAGGGGGGTACAGGGATGCTGGGGAGGGACCTGCAGCAGGGGCTGGAGCGATGGGACAAGGGGTGATGGGTTCAGGCTGGAACAGGGGGAGTTCGGGTTGGAGATAAGGAAGCTCTTCCCTGTGAGGGTGCTGGGACACTGGGATGGGTTGAATGGAGAAGGTTTGGATGCCCCATCCCTGGCAGTGGAGCAAACCCCTCAGCTCCTTGAAGCTGCAGGAGCTCAATGAACCTCTGAGGGCTGCTGCTGCTGGCAGCTACCTCTCTGGGGCAGTTTGGAGCTCTTGGCTATGGAACATCCACGGTTCAGTGCTCAGGGGACTAAAGGTGCCCCTTGTCACCCTGTGCACTGTCAATGGGCAGAGAAAAGCTGGACCCCGCTTCCCCTTCATCCAACACCAGCCCCAGAGGAGATGAGGGCTTCAGGTCCCCATCTTTTTGTGCTCTGCCCCCCCCCGGGACCTTTCTGCCTGGGGCTGGGTAATTATTGCGCTACCAAAGAGCTCCCTGCAGCTCCCATCACTGTCAGAACGGGGCTGGTGCTCAGCAGGCGCTCGTCTCGAGGAGCCTCTTAATGAGGGCCAGCGGTGGCCTCACCAAGGAGCCCGTCATCGGTGGTGGGGGGGGATTAATGAGCTCAGCCTCCCAGGAGCGCCCCGGGTCTCGCACCCATCACTCGCGTGGAGGTTTCTGAATGCCACCAAATGAGCTCACGCTGCCTCTGGTTGTGATGTCCCCCCCTCCCCGGCCCAGGGAGGCACACGGGGAGCCTGCAGTGCTCAGCTCAGCCAGCGCAGAGCGTGCCGTGGTGCTGCTTGGTCTTCCTAATGAGGTCTCCGTTGTCAAGAGTGGGTTGGAGAAGGGTCCTTACAGGAGCTTTCCCCGCTGATGGTGGGCTCCTGGTGTCAAGCATCCTCTGTGGTCCTTCCCTTTCCACCTGCTTGAGTTGCTGGTGGATCTGCCACCCGAAAGGACTGCACCATAGGGGCATGAACCTGTCTTATAAGATCATAGGATCATGGAATAGCTTGTGTTGGATTGGACCTTCAAAACCATCCGGTCCAATCTCCTTGAGATGAGCAGGGGCATCTTCAATTAGATGAGGTTGCCCAGAACCACATCCAGCCTGGCCTGGATTGCGGCCAGGGATGGGGCATCCACCACCCTCTCTGGGCAACCTGAGGTGCCGGAAGATCCGGATTTTGGCCCATTTTGGCCCATTTTCTGTGTGTATGGACAGCAGGTGGCAGCCTTCCTCTGTCAGAGAGGAACTGAGAGCATCAATCAGGCTGGAAAAGAGCTTTAAGCTCATCCAGTCCAACCATTCCAAGGCCACCGCTAACCCATGGCACTGAGGGGGTGTGAGCACTTTTAGGGATGGTGCCTGCAGCCCTGCCCTGGGCAGCCTGTTCCAATGCCTGAGCACCCTTTGGGGCAGGAATTGGTCCTCAGCTCCATCTAAACATGCCCTGGGGCAGCTTGAGGCCGGTTCCTCTTGTCCCATCCCTTGTTCCTTGGGAGCAGAGCCCAGCCCCTCCTTGCTCCATCCTCCTGTCAGGCACTTGTAGGGAGCCATCAGGTCCCCCCTGAGCCTTCTCTTCTCCATCTGAACCCCCCAGGTCCCTCAGCCGTTCCCCATCACCCTTGTGCTCCAGGCCCTGCACCAGCCCCATTGCCCTTCTCTGGCCCTGCTCCAGCCCCTCAATGTCTCTCTCGGAGTGAGGGGCCCAGACCTGTCCCTCCTTCCTCTCTCCATCCTTGCCTTCCCTCACAGCATCCTCTCATTGCTCCACAGCTTCCCCACCTGAGCTGATGGTGACTGGGGTCAGATCAGAGGCTCTGTCCTTTCACCTGGGTCAATCAGTGCATTTTACTCCCTAAACCCCAGCAATCAGCATCACCTGGTTGAGCTCCTGCTGCCTACAAAGCCTGGTGCTGAGCCCATCTATGGTCTTTAGCTCTGTGTTTTTGCCATCCTTCCTCCTCCCTGGATATCCTTCCTGGTCCTCTTTGGCAGTCCCTTGCTCCCTGCGCTCTCAGCATGATGCTCTGCACTGAAAGGTGGGTGCTCCCCTTCCAGACGAAGGGATGCTAAGGGCTGTGCTGGGTGCTATGAGGTGCTTTGGAGCAGGCTCAGCCCCTTGGGGCACCCTGGCCCAGCACCAAGCCATTGCTGGGTCATGCTGGGGCCCAGCGGGAGCTGCACTGGGGCAGCTCTGGGCAAGCGAAGCTGTGAGTGTGTGAGGAGCATCTGTGGCGATGCCCATGGGGTTGGGTTTGTCTCACATGGGTTTAGTGCTGATGTGCTTGAAGCCTGCCAAAGCCCTCACGTAGGGGTAGGGTTGGGTTGGTTTTATCCCCCCCTTTAGCTGAGACAAAGGGAGATGGTGGGGAAGGGTTTGTTCCTGCTCAGTGGCCCCTCTTTAACGGGGTTCATTTCTGCTCCGTGCCCCCTTGGCTTTGAAATATGGAGAGCTCTGCCAGGTTTGTTTCCTCACCTGCCCGTGATGCTCTCGAGGTCTTGTGGGCCCTCATGAGATGGATTATCATTGTCCATGGGCTGAAACAGCCTCAAATAGAGCCTGGAGCTAAGGTGGCCGAGGTTTGCACTTCAGCCTCTTGATTTCAATGGGCCCTCAGCAGGTTTGTGTGTGATTCACCAATCCTGCGCTCCTCAGCGCTGCAAAAGCTCCCTCTCTGAGCCCTTCTTTGGCTGTTTGCGATGGCTTTTACCTTGGCAGTGATTGCTGGCAATGGGCTGCTGAAACCTGAGTGTGCCATAAATAAAACCTGCTTTGCATCCAAATGCACCAATTAATCCTGGGTGTGTTGCTGCAATTAGATGACAAATTATGCCTCCAGATTCACTTGCCTGTTTAGATAGAGAAGCTGTGTTTGCTCAGCCGGGGACGGCTGCCCATGGCTTTCCATCTACCCCAGGGGATGTGCAATGATAAACAGGGGAGCTGCACCCTGCTGCAGCGGCAGAATTGGGACCCTATGGCCTCAGCTCCTTTCCCTGCAGAGTGGAAGCCGGTCTGCTGCCCGCGCCGGGCTTTTGAGCCCTCTCTTATTGCGAGATGTTAGTGCAGAATTCACTCTTGCAGGGTTCAAGCCTTGTAGAGGAGCTGTGTGCAGTGCTGGGGTCCTCAGCATGGACGTGGAGCTGTTGGAGCAAGGCCAGAGGAGGCCATGAGGATGCTCAGGGGCTGGAGCAGCTCCCATAGGAGCCAGGCTGAGGACATCGGGGCTGGAGCAGAGAAGCTGCGTGGGGACCTCAGAGCAGCTTCCAGTGCCTGAAGGGGGGTACAGGGATGCTGGAGAGGGACCTGCAGCAGGGGCTGGAGCGATGGGACAAGGGGTGATGGGTTCAGGCTGGAGCAGGGGGAGTTCAGGTTGGAGATAAGGAAGCTCTTCCCTGTGAGGGTGCTGGGACACTGGGATGGGTTGGATGGAGAAGGTTTGGATGCTCCATCCCTGGCAGCGTCCAAGGCCAGGTTGGAGCAAGCTGCTGTAGTGGAAGATGTCCCTGCCCATGGCAGGGGACTGGAGCTGGATGAGCTTTAAGGTCCCTTCCAACACAAACCATTCTATGAATTAAACCCCCTCAGACTGGGACAGGGGTTGCCTTCGGACCTGCAGCTCCTGTGCCCTCCTCCTAGCAATTGTGGGTACCTGATTTGACCCCCCTGCTCTAGCTCTGAGGCTCTGGGGCTGGGGCTAAATAGCACACACCGATGTGCTGCTGGATGCTGCGTCCTGATCACCCCGGTGCTGCAGAATGCCCCGTTTACAGGTTGATTTGGAGCATGTCTTGATGTGGATGGAAGCTCTTTGTGGTGGGGAAGAGCCCTGTGAACGCCCCAAGACATTGAAGCACTGAAAAGCTGGGGTTGCTGCTAGAGAAAGGTGTTTTCTTCACATGCTGTTTCCATGGAAAAATGCATATCTGGGGGTTGAATTATAAAGGATGAGTAAACCCAAGGCAGGGATGAGTAAAGCAAAGGCAGGGATGAGTAAACCCAAGCCCAGGCTCTTGATCTCGCAGCGATGCTGCCTGTGCAGAGCAGAGCTGGTTCCTGATGCTCAGCTTCAGTGCTGAGCTCCGAATCTAAAGCAAACCGCAGGACAAAGGCACAGAGATAAGGAGCCTCTTGATGTCACTCTTTACACACCCGACTTAAATCAAAGCTTTACCTCCCGATTAACTGCTCTTGCAGGATTTCATTGTGAAAGAGCCACAGAGGTTTTCTTATCTGGTCGGAACAAAATAAGCTGATAGCGGTTTATATCCCTTTCCCTTTTGATGCGGATCGATGCTGATAGCAGCTATCATAATTCCTATGGACTCTGGCCCTTTAAAGGAGGAGGGGGGAATGGCTCCCTGTTGGAAAGCAATCGGTTGGGTGGGTGAGTAGCTTGAAAAGTAAGGAATTTCCTTCAAGAGAGGAGAAAGGGTTCATTTTCTCCTGCTGGAACTGCTTGGGCAGGGAAAGAGCTGCTCCATCACAGGATAAATGCACTTGTTGGGAATGAGAGAGGGAAATCCCAACAGTTGAGAGAATCCCTGGGGAAGGGGAATTGGTTTCTCTCTCTTTGAGGCCCTTTGACAAGAAAAGGCAAACTGCATAGGGCATCTTGAGCTTGTTTTGATCCTGTTCTTCCCCTCCCCAGCTGCACAAGAGGGCATTATATCAACCTGCAGCTGTACCTGGCTTGTCGGCAGGAGAGCTCTTGCTGTCTTGCCAAGCAGGATTAATGTCAAGCCGGGAGCCAAGGGCCGTATCCTGGAGGATGCTTGCCAGATGCTCTGTTGTGTTTTGTTTGGTGGTGGTTATGGTTTTAGGGGTTGTTTCTGAGCTGGATTGGATCCTGGATCTCCAGGACCCTTTCCATGCAGCAAGGCTGGGCATGAAGACTCGTCCTCCTGTGCATCCTGATGCTGGTTGGAAGCCACGAGCTTGGGAATCTCTTGTTTTGGAGGAAACCAGCCCAAATGCTGAGTGTGCATCAACCCCGGGGTGGGAGCTCAGCCAGTTCAGAGGCCTCTTACTGGGCTGGGGCTTAAAGCTGCTTAATCCCTTCTTTGCTTGCTAAGTCCTTGTATTCTCCTTGCTCTCAGCGGCTGTGCCTGGAAAACCCTCCTGGCTCCGGAGCTGCCCTTTCCCAACAAAGCACCTTTGTCAGGCAGACCTTAGGGTTGCTTCTTTGTTTTCCCTTCTCTACTTTATGACTCTCTTTTATTGATGTCACCACCCCGCAGCACAAGGAGCCATTATTGGAGCCGCTCTTGGACTTTGCCTGTTTGCAGGAGGGAGGTGAAGAACAAACGGGCTGTATCCTGGAAAGGGGAGGTAAAACCTTGGAGCAAGAGGAAACTTGGCAGCAGAAACACAGCCCGGAGCCAGCAGCTTGGAGCCTGTGGTCCAGGCAGGGAGAGAACCTTGTTTTCATGTGGGATGCTGAGGCTGCTCTTTGGAGAAGAGTGGCTGGAAGCAGGAGTGGGGTTTTCTCCCCCTTTTACTCTGAGGGACCTCCCTCTGATGAGGATTTTCCTGGTCTCCTGCTTGTTCTCCATGGAGCATCCCAGCAGAGGGCAGCAAGAGATGTCCCAAGCACCCATTGCTCTCCCATGGGTGCTGCTCCATGCTTACTGCAGCACCAGCCCAATCACTGTCCCCTTCTGGTCCCCAGCCTTGGGGCATCTGTTAATAACTCCCAGTTATTATATCTATTATAACTCAAATAACTCAAAGTCTTTAGATGCTTTAAAGAAGCATTTTTAGGGCTCTAGGGGGGTGTTGAGGTGGGAACAGATACTCTTGTCCTCCCTGGGCTCTGGACATCTTCTGCCCTTCATCTCTTGAATTGCAGGTTTATTTGGGGGCAACGCTGCTCCTGTATTCCCATGTATTATGGTGCTGCATCTCCCCATGCACTCAGCAGGGTCTTGGTGCACCTCACCGATGCTGAAGCGAGGACCAAAGCAGAGCACTGGTGGTTTCACACTCATCTGAGCAGTGGTGCCCATTGCTGCTGGGTGCTGAAGCCTGACCCGATGTGCTGCTGCATTCAACCCAAGTCATACCCATGTGCAGTGCTGGGGTCCTCAGCATTTAAGAAGGACATGGAGCTGATGGAGAAAAGCCAGAGGAGGCCATGAGGATGCTCAGGGGCTGGAGCAGCTCCCATAGGAGCCAGGCTGAGAACACCAGGGCTGGAGCAGAGAAGCTGCGTGGGGACCTCAGAGCAGCTTCCAGTGCCTGAAGGGGGGTACAGGGATGCTGGAGAGGGACCTGCAGCAGGGATTGGAGCGATGGGACAAGGGGTGATGGGACAAGGGGTGATGGGTTCAGGCTGGAGCAGGGGGAATTCAGGTTGGAGATAAGGAAGCTCTTCCCTGTGAGGGTGCTGGGACACTGGGATGGGTTCAATGGAGAAGGTTTGGATGCTCCATCCCATTGGACACATGGGCTTGGAGCAAGCCGCTCTAGTGGAAGGTGTCCCTGCCTGTAGCAGGGGGGTTGGAACCGGATGGGCTTTAAGGTCTCTTCCAACCCAATCCATTCAATGCTAGAAGCCCTTGAGCACAGACGAAGGCGGCGGATGCTGAGGTGGAGGCTGCTCCCGGTGCCAACAGGAAGGGTGGCTGTCGGCCCTCGCTGCTCCCGGCTCACAGAACCGGGACCGCAGGAGCCCTAGGCTGGGCAGAGGCTGAGTAGGAGGGGGAAGCTCGGTGCATGCGCTCGAGAGGAGGTGGGTGCTGGCACAGGCTGGAGCGTGACTAACGCCAACATCCTGCCGGGCTCTGCCGTGCCTCCGTGCAGAGGCTTCTCCTCTGCCCTGGATGATGCACAGGAAGCATCTCAAGAGCCTCTCGCATCTCCCGGCGCGCTGCGGAGCTGCAGCAGAGGGAGGACATCCATAGGGTGGCTTCTTTATGCTGCTTGGGGCTCTCCAGCAAAGCTGCTCCTGGAGGGGTCATTGCTTTCCTGCACCACTTGGCTTTTGCAGCAGCACTTGGTGGGCTGCAGTCCCCCTCTGCGATGCTTTCCCATCTGCCCTGGTATCTCCCTCATCTCTCATCACCTTGTTCTCAACAAGCAGGACTTTTTGCTTTGTTCTCCAGGTGCTTTTCATGGGAAGTTAAGCTCCAGCTTGAAGCAGAGCATTTGGGCTTGCAAAGCCCAGTGCTGGTGGCAGGGATGCGCTCCCAGGTTGCGCAGCGTTATCCCTTCTCGCTCAGCGGCAGAGTGATGGAGGGAGCTGGGCTGACCCTTTGCCAAGGGCTGGAGCAAAGAGGCACCCGCAACCCATTGGAAATACCCTTGTTTAATGGGGATATTGACACAGGATCCTGTTTCTCCTCAAGCACTTGGTTCCCTCCCCTATGTCTACAATGGCCCAGCAAGCTTGTGTTTCAGGGACTTTAGATGCTGCACAAAGAGCCCTTCCTTAAACAGATTGAAAGCTCTTTGACGCGTTAGGAGATATAAAGTTTCAAGGTTGCTACAACATGGGAAAAGTTGGGGGTTTCCTCCCTGCCAGAACAAAACCGGACCTTTTTAAAGCTGTGCTAATGGAGAAGATGCTCCAGAGTGAGGAAATAGTCTGTGAAATGCTCTTGGTGAAAAGCAGCTGCTGGTAGGGGTGTTTAGGGGGTAACTGCGCCTCATTATGGCACATAGGGACAAGAAGGATGTGCTGCAGTGCCGTAGTTTCACCTGATTTACCTCTAAACCAGGGGATGTGCGAGGGACCGGTGGTACAAAACACTGATTTAATTCACTTCCTTATAACCCTACCGGTGCCGGATCCCTGTGGCCGTAGGGAGGGTGGGTGATGGTGTGGATGGGGTTGTGCTGAGATGCTGCTGCTGGAATGGTAGCTCCTGTTTCAGGGAGAAGCAGGGAAAAGGGCTGTGACTGTGCTGTTGTGCACTGCAGGTAAAGCTGGTTTGAATGGCCAGGGATTATATGAGACCTTGTTTTGTCTGCTGGAGTAAAGGTGGTGTTTCCCTATGAAATGGCCACTTCTGTGAGGCTGGTGCTCAGCAGTAACAACCCCGCTCAAAACAGGGCTTGAAGGCTTAAAAAGACCCAAATTTCTCCGGGTTTAAGCACTGCTGTTCCCATCCGCGGGCAGGCAGGAACAGGCAGAAGGACCTTGGGGCTCCCCAGCCATGACCTGGGCTCTGCCCTGGCAGAGGTGAGGTCACATCCCTTGCAGGATGCCAGGCTTTGGGCTGGTTTAAATGCAGCCTCTCTGCCATGGATTGCATCTAACAGGGACCAGCACGAAGCTGGGTGGGGAAGATGTGACACGAGCACCAGGAGCTCTGCACCGGGCAGGATGCTGCCGGCATCCAGCCTGCGCTCACTCCGGTTGAGGGTCTACCCCTGCCCATGCAATGGGGAAGGGGGTTCATTGCTTGTACCCCCTCCCCGCTGTCCCCAGCCCTGCCTGGGTCCATCCTGTGTTTTCGAGCCAGGTGCTGGCTGCCTTTTGTGCTGACGCAGAGCTGCTGTGGCAGATGCTCTGATTCATCCCATGGAGGGCTCACACCCTGCCTGTCTTTCTGCTGCTTGCTGGGCACACTGGAAGTGCTGCTGTGGGCTGGGCCCCTCCATGGGTGCTCTGGGGGTCCCCGAGTCCCTTTATGGGGTGTGGGGTTTGCCAGGACTCCTGGATGCTGGGGTGGATGGGGTTTAGATCAGCAAAGCGAAGGGGATGCTCGGGGTGCCCTGCTCTCAATGTACCTCTGGGTGCATCCTCAGGGTCCAGGGATGCAGTGGAAGGAGGTTGTTGGATGCAGCTTTTGGGATGCTGACCTGCCCCAGCCCCATGCTTTGCTGTGGGGTGCTTTGAGAGGGGTGTCTCTTGGTTCTGGAGGTGCTTGAGTGTTCCCCTGGAGCTTGTGTCTGGAGAGCATCATCATTCCATGTGCAATTGTGCTGCCCTTTCCCAATGGGAAAAGGGCTTACTATTCTCCACCCTTAAGAAAGGGGAAACTGAGGCACAGAGGGGTTGTTGCCTCAGCCCGTCCCTGAGGAGGGGTGGGATGGGAGGGTTAAGGCAGGGTACAGGGTTGTGGCTTTAGCTCCCTAGCTCTGTGTGACCCAAACCAGGGGCTTTTCCACCTCCTTTTCTCCTCTTGCTCGTCACCCACCTCTTGTGTTGAGTGTCAGAGCACAGAGGACAAAGGAAAATGAGGGGCAAGGGTGGGCTCAGCCTGGCTTGCAAAGCTGCTTCAAACAGGGGTGATGCTGCCCATCTCCCATGCAAAGGGGGCATGACCCATGTAGTGGACACTGCATCAGTGAGCTCCTGATGAGCATCTCCCACCTTCACTGGGGTCTGTGCGCAGTAGAAGCTTCATCCCCGCAGCACAAACTGGGGCTGGGATGGGGCTTCGTCTGGGGCTGGATTTGGGAAGCCAGAGGGGAGGGATGGAGCCGGTGTCCCCACGGCCAGGCTGGCGCGAGGCGCTTTGGCAGAGGGTGGTGGCAGAACTGGAAGAGCAGGGCTCCAGCAGGAGGTCAGGGCGAAGGTGTGGGTTTGGCACCGGGCGAGGGGCTGGGAGCGTTGTGGGTCAGCTTTTGAGGGCACCAGTGGGAGAACTGGTATGGCAGAAAGCCTGAGTCAAACTGGAGCGTGAAGGATTGCTGCTGGCTCCTCCCTGCTCGTGCCAGCCCTGCCGATGGGCTTCACACTGCCCTGGACCTGGGTCCTGCTTGTGAGGCATCTCCTGCACGGGTTCATCCTCACCACTATCGCCTCCCAAACCACCCCATAGTGCCAGTTCCCCCGGGGTTTGGGGTCCAGGAGCTGCTCTTTGGGATGGCTCCTGCTCTTTGGGATGGCTCTTGCCCTTTGGGATGTCTCTGCAGCCAGCTTCATCCATTCTTTACTCCTACAATCTGATGCCCGTGGCTTGTTTAAAATTCCCTTTATTCACAATAAATAATATCCTATATTACAAAGATCTCGACACAAAATGCACAAATCATGGTTCTTTCCGTAGCCATGAATAAATAGGACTCACCAGCACCAGCTAATGCATGACAAAGAGCATCTACGAGTAGCGTTGGCCCTGTGGCAGGGAGGAAGCGGGGGGATTGGGCTGCACCCACCTTGCCCAAAGCGGTCGTTCTTCTCTGCTGGGGCCTACATGGCGTTTCCATCCCCTGGGCCATCAGATGCAGGGGTGAAATCCTGTGTGCACCAGCACATGCGGGCTCAGGCCTCTGCCAACGGTGCAGAACTGGCACCGGGGAGGGCAGGGATGCAGCCCAGTGGGTGCGAAGGTGCAGTTGAGGCTGCCCTAGGCTGAGATGCCTTCGCTGGCTGCAGTTAAGCTTAGGAGAGGTTCTAGCGCTCACACTCATGTAGAGGGGTTATATACAGACACTGCAATGCTCCTTTCTTAGCCGCAGGTGGTCTTTGAGTTACAAGGCTTTTGCTTAAGAGTCTGCTGTAGCTGGATGTGTTCATCGGTGCACACATGAGCCCATGTGTGGAGCTTCCTCCCTTCCTTCTGCTTGCTCTTTCCCAACTCTTCCTATGGTGGGGTCAACTCCATGGATTTCTTCCTCTCCTCTCTCTGCTCTTCCCACTCCTCCTCGGACTCGTAGGTGCCCTTGATGATGGCAACCCTATCTGACAGGTTCATGCAGTAGGGGACCAGGATGTAGAAGTAGAGCAGTGAGGCCAAGCAAGCCCCAAGGATGGGTCCAACCCAGAACACCTAGAAAGCAAACAATGGAAGAGGGTGAAAGCAGGTCCTGGAGGATGGTGCACCACATCCAGCCATTGCACCAGCATCCCTCACTGTTCCACATCTCCCATCCCATGCAGAGATGCAAATACCCATCCCAATAGACTTCTTGGGCTGAAATCCCTTCAACCTTTGCTTCCTGAAGACATCAAGCTCTTTATGAGTGCAGAGATGTGGTGTGCTGGAAAGGAAGCGCCAAGCCTGCTCTGAAAGGCTTGGGTCTGAGCTTGCAGATTCAGTAGGTGAGTGGAAAGCCAAAGCTGGGCTTCTCTATGGACTTTATGGACATCAGATGATGCCCTGGCTCATTGTGCACCATTGCATGGGGGCTATGCTGGCTCTATGCCATGGGGATAACCTGTTCCCCATCCATTCATCAAGTGTTCTCCAGTCCCTTTTATCCTTTCAGGCTTTAAAACATCCACCCCTGCGGCAATCACTGCCCTCTCCCTTGCCCTGCATCTCATCCAGCCTGGTCCCAAGCACTGATGCTCACCCAATGTGCTGAGCTGAACCTCCTCACGACGACCGCGGGCCCAAAGGACCGCGCTGGGTTCATGGAGCAGCCAGTGAAGTAGATCTGTTGGTGTTGAAAGGGGACCAGGTTAGGATGCAGCATCTTAACTTGGCCTCCTCATCTTAACCTCTGGCTTAGCAGATAGGGACAACTTCCCAGAAGCAGGGACAGAAGCGGTCCCTGGTGCTGTCTCTCTTGCAGAGAGGCTGGCATGGACATCATCCTTCCCCACATCACCATGGACAAGCAGCCCCACCGTGTCCCGTTGGCTCTCCCAATGCAGCTCCCTCTGGGACCAACCCCATGGGGGTATTTTGGGGAGCTCTGTCCTAGCAGGACCCTCTGCCTGGACACTCACCCCCACCAAGTGGCCCACGGCAACGGAGAGGCCGATGGACAGCGCTGGGGCACCCACGTTGCCGCTCCTCCGGTTGTCCGTGGATGCGAAGATGCAGGCGGCCAGCTGGAAGGTGAGGATGATCTCCACCACGAGGGCCTGCCCGGGGGTCGTGTTGTTGTTGAGCTGCCAACCAGCAAAAGCAACAGTCATCACCTGTCCCCAGGGCTCAGCAATGCCTCTTGAGCGCTTTGCTGGTGGGTTTGGGCTTGCAAAGCCATGCAAGAGAAGCCACCCAGGTCCCCAGCCCAGCCTTTGGGCACAAGGTGCTGTGCTGCTACGGCTTCTTTCCCTGAAAAGGAAGAAATTACCTTTCTTGGCCCAAAATCCGCCTCTCTCCTGTTCTCCCCCTTTCCAGCATCTCCAATCTCTTTCCACTTGCTTGTCTCCACTACACTGGCGTTTTCCCACCAAATCCCACATGGATTTGTCCCTTTTCCCCTCTGTTTCTTTCCCCCTTGATCCTTGCAAGCTGTTGTACCCTGATTCATCTCCCCTCTGCTTTATGGAGCACCTCCCCAGGAGGCTGAGGGGCACAGGATGAAGGGAGAGGGTTGGGGTGAAGGCTGGGGTGTTGTCCCGCAGCCTTTGTGCTCACCACTGGGATCTGCCAGATGGACTGGACCCCGTTGGGCTTGGGAAGGACAAAGTGCCCCAAGACCCTTGTTTTTTAGCTAAAGCTGACTGGTTTGGGACCGGGATAATGTGGGAACGAGATGCACGCAGCATCCCACCCTAGTGACTGAACCCTCTGCCGCAAGCCTGTGCTGATGCCAGGGGTCCAGACTTGATGTGGTTGGAGCAGTAGCTCCGCTGCTCCCATTTCAGGTGGTTTCCCAGCTCTTCCCAAGGGTTCGAGACAAGCTCCTCACCCCCACTTATCTCACCGAGTGCCAGTGTCCCCCCTTCTCCTCCAAGAGCAGCCGCTCGCTGCCTCCCCATGATTGATCCTTCGGCTCTTCTCCATCCTCCTCCCATCCATCTCCCCCAGTGCAGCAGTGCCAGCGGGCTCTGCTCCCCCTGCCCGTGCTGGCTCTGCTCCCCCTGCCCATGCTGGCTTTGCTCCCTGCCCTCCAGCCTCTGTCCTGGCACGGCTCCTATCCCAGCACTAATCTCCAGGTGGAGAGGCTGCAGTCAAGAACATCTCAATGGTGCTGGTGACTCACTCGGGCCCTTAGGATAAAGGAAGCACTTATTAAAGAAGGGGAAAAAAACATGCCATTTATTACCCCGCACAATGAATCTGTCATGTCAATCCTCTGTTGGCTATGCCGGGGTTTGCTCCTAGCCCATTCCCATCCCTCTATGCAATGCGCTGAGATGGACCCTCCGCGTGGATTTGGCTCTCCGAGCTGGCGCTGGCACCAGCTACCCACTCAAAGGGAAGGGGAACCCGCACAGCAAGGTAGGGATCTTCAGGTAAGGGATACTTACAGCGTTGATGGCCAGGTTACCACGGGTATTGGCCGGCGTCACCCCATAGAGGATGCCAGCCCCAGCGATGGCCCCAACCAGTTGGGCAATCACGTAGAAGAGCGTCCGGAGGAAGGAGATCTGGTTCCCTACGAAGAAGGCGATGGTCACGGCCGGGTTGATGTGGGCGCCGCTGATGTGGCCAAACGCCTGCACCAACGTGCCGATGGCCAGGCCGAAGGCCAACGAGATCTGGAGGATGCTGGGCAGGGCTGATGGCCACTTGAGGGCTGAGCCGAGGCCGATGAAGACGAAGATGAGCGTGGAGAGGAACTCGACGAAGACGGCTCGAGCAAAGGCCAGGGTCAGTATTTCCTTCTTCATGGTGGGAGAGGGTAGAGGGCAGCTGGGAAAGAAGAAAGTCCGGGTTTCCTCTGTCTCCAGGCTCTGTTGTCTGCACCCAGTTGTAGGGCCATACCTATCTATATATGCAAGAGCAGCAGGGAGCTGTGTTACAAGGCGGTGGGCGGAGCCAGGGAATTAGCCAGTCCTCCCAAATTATCATGTGAAACTGGAAAAGTTTCCATCTGAAAATAGCTCCGGAGCCTCTTGGTGAACCAGTGACTCAGATATTGGTGGTATTTCTTTATCCTGCCCTCCGCAAACAAAGAGCCCCTATAGGGTGTCTCTGTGGTCGTTAGATAACGCGGTTGCATAACGAAGCCCTGCTCCCTCCTCTGCTTTTCCCTCTTACCACCTCTCACCAGGCTTTGGGTGGTTCGTTAGCAGAGGTGCAGCTCACGTTCCCCTTCTCCGTGGGCTTGCGGGCCGGAGAGGGCTGTAGTTCTGTCTGGGAAGTCTTGTTCCTGGCGTTAGGCTGGAGGAGCGTTCCTGGAATCAGGAATTCTCATTCCCAGTGTGTCCGGTTGAGACGGGATGTTGGGACATAAAGCAAAGTGCAGCACCTGGAGCTGCTGCCAGGCTGCCAAGGCAGCTCAGCCATAGCAGAGAAGTGGGTTGGTGCTGGAGCTTGGCTGGGTTTGGGGGATGCTTTGCCTACCTGGGGAGCCACAGACAAGCTGGAGGTGCCTGCATGGGGCGGTGGAGCTCGGGTAAAGGCAGCTGCTCACTGCAGAGCCTGACTGTGGACCCCTCTGCTGCCTTGCTGCTCCTTCCAGGGCATTGAGCGAGGGCTTTGCCAGCACCTGGGCCGGCAGTCAAGGGGTGCTCGCTGCTCGTAGCCAGGCAGGGTGGATCCTACCCCTGTCATCTCGGGCCCTTTCCTTTTCTTTTGGCCTTTCAAGCTGTTGCTCAACGAGGGCAGTGATTTCGCTCTTGGGAATGCCAGTAGAAAGCCACAGGCTTTGCATGGACGCAGGCCATGGGTCCACATCTCCTTCCATGCTCCCGTGGGGTTGCCCTCCATCCCTTGGCTGGCAGGGATTGCAACAGGGAGCTGTTGGGGACTGAGGTTGAGGGTTTGGGGATGGAAGAAGGGCCTAGTGACACTGAACAGTGAATTGTTGGCTCCTCTATGGTCCTTGTGCCAGGATTTGATTTCATGTTTTTAAATGGGTTTGGGTGAATCAGAGAATCACAAACGGGTTTGGGTTGGAAAGAACCTCAAGGTCATGCAGTTCCAACCCCCTGCTATGGGAAAGATCTTCTCTCTTTGCATCTTGCCTTCCTCAAGTGATAGCATCTCTGTGCCTTATGGAGCGCTGGGGTTATCCATGGCTGCCTCTGAAGGAGCAGTCATAGAATCATGGAATGGTTTGGGTTTGGAAGGGACCTTAAAGCTCATCCAGCTCCAACCCCTGCCATGGGCAGGGACCCCTTCCACTGGAGCAGCTTGCTCCAAGCCCCTGTGTCCAACCTGGCCTTGGACACTGCCAGCGCTGGTTCATCCAAACCTTCTCCATTCAAGCCATTCCAGCACCTCACCACCCTCACAGGGAAGAGCTTCCTTACATCCAACCTGAACTCCCCTTGTTTCACTGTAAACCCATCACCCCTTGTCCTATCGCTCCAGCACAGGGTGAGCAAAGCCCTGCATGCAGATGGGTAAAACCACTTCAAAACCCTCTTTACATCCCCAAAGCACTAAAACAGTTCCCTTCACTGCTGCCTTCTGCTGGCTGCAGCCAGACCTGCACACATCCCATGGGATCAGCACGGAGGAGGGATTCCTCCCCACAGCCAGACAAAGGGACTGCAAAGAAATGAGCCTTTCACCTCCAGCCTTACCCAGAGTCCCGAGCTCAGCAAACCGACCCGGAGCATCCCGAGGGACCCGGGCTCTGTTACAGCCTTAATTCCTGCTAATGGTTATCCCTGGTGCTGCTGCTGCCGGGGCAGTTGCAGAGGGAAAAGTCGGATCTGTTATCCTAGAAACACCCGCTCCGTTGGCGTGTTTTGGTGAAAGTTTTGCAAGCTGGTATTTCAAGACACCCTGGCCACATTCCAGCCCAGGTAATGACTTGCCACTTCCCTTCAGCCCTGCCTGTGGCTCCAGCTGGATCGAACGCGCCTTGTGCCCATCCTCCAAACCCTTTCCTCCCTCTCCCACTGGCTGATCCCTCTCGGAAGTGGATGCGTTTTGCTGGCGGCTGCTTTGCCCACGGGACTTTATGGCTTCAGCTCAAAGGCAGCGTTAAAGATGCTCTCCCGGGCTCCCAATGGGTGCATAATGACCCAGCAAAATCCTCCCGACGGGGAGATACAGTCCAAGAAGGCTGGAAATGATGGGGAAGGCTCCCAAAGGGAAACAAGGTGTTTCTCTAACCACATGCCATGCAAAGCCCTCTTTTCCTGAGGCTGTTTGCTAGGCTTTCCTCACTGGGGCATTCCTGCGTGGCTTCTCTGATGTCGAACCGTGTCGAGCAGGCGTTGGGAAGGCTCCTTTTCCTCTTTCCTGGCCGCGTGCCCTCCGAGGAGCTTGTATGAACTGAAAAGTGCCTTTGATGTGTCAAACGGAATGGCATTGGGCAAGATGTTGAGGAGGCATTACGCAGGGACCTGCTGACAGACGGACACCTACGTGGTGGGGTCACGCACGCCTTGTTTCACCCCTGGGCTTTTGGAGGAAAGAAGACGAGGAGGCTTTTTGCAAGGACAGGTTTAGCTGTGTCCTTCCTCCTCCTCCTCCTCCTCCTCCTCCCTTATATCAGCACACACCACAATTGCCCACATCGACCGTCCATGGCCTGGGGGCAATGTATTGGATGGGGATAGCACACTGAGCCCACTGCGGGGCTGGGGTGCAGCGTGCCCGGGTGGGAGGAAGGCAACTGGTGCCTCATCCTCGCCTGGGGCCCTCCCAGGGCTCTGCCTCACCCGCGGAGGCGTGTGTGTTATTAAGTGGCTGCGTGTGTCGGCCCCTGTCGTCCCCACGTCGCTGATTCCATTTGCTCCATTAATTTGCTCTATTAATTTGTCATTTCCGTGTCATTTCAGCCCAAATTCCTCAGTTCAGCCTCAAAGCCTGGCAAATTCGGGTTACAAATGCTGCTGAGACCCAGCCCAGCTTGGGTTTTGCTTTTTGCCCCTCTCTGGCTCTATGTCTCAAGCAAGGACCTGAAAACTGGCACAATAATACAAGCAGGAGTAATAATACCAACAGGAGACAACTATTTCTGCTGGAATCTGGGGTTTTTTGGGATTAGATGGCCAGAGGGGAAAGTCTGGGTTAGTTTCTTGCCGGCTGAGCTTTGGGGGGCTGCAGCAAGCCACTGATGGGGATAAAAATGGGATGCCCTGGGAATTAAAAGTAGAGCAAGGAGCAGCCCATTTTGCCCTCCTCATCCTCAGTTCCTGGGGCTGCTTCTTGCCTCAGTGGTAGGAAAGAAGTGGGATTAATGGGATGTCTCTGTAGGATTTCTCTTATCTAACCCTCCATCTGCTTGCGCTCCCTATAAGAGGGATTACTCTGATGGCCTGAGGGTGATGATGAAGGTGACCTTCTCTGGCCCTGGAACAACAGGGCTTTTGCCTTCTCCTAGTAACCTGGGTGAGCTTTGGAGCTCAAACCCAGCGAGGCTGTTTGGGCTTGGGTGAGATGGTTTAGTGAGAGGTGCCCCTGCCCATGGCAGTGGGGTTGGAAGTGGATGATCTTAAGGTCCTTTCCAACCCGAACTATTCTATGTGCCCATGTCCCTTGCTGCCGTGCCTCCACTTTGGCTTGAAGCTGGTCCTGAAGCTGTCCCCAGACTTTGGTGGCTTCTGTGCCGAGCACGGTGGTCACAGTGACCTCGTAACCTGTGAGGCTGTCAATAGGGATAATGTTGAAGTGCTGAGTGGTGTTAATGCTTAATAACAGCATTGCTCTGCTCCGTGCTTCGAAATGACTGGATGGTCTCTGAGGTGTAGCAGTGGATGGAAGTGCTTTGGGGCTGGTGTGCAATGGAAGCACCAGCATCCTTAATAATTAACTTGCACTGAAATCATCATTAAATCGTCACATGGGGATAATAATGTGTATCAGGGAAAGCAAAGGGCCGGGTAGGAAGAAGCCCTGGACGAGATCACGCAGTAGAAAGCTTGGCTGCGAACCCTGCTCCTGATTTTCAGGTCTAGCCCTTTGCAGTGATGCCACCCGCATCGGGGACATTAAGAGGCTGCGGTTCTGCCCATCTAAAGATATACTTTGAGTTCTTATGGGCCAGCAGCTGGTTATGGGTGTCCTCGGGGTTCTTAGAGCTGTGGCAGTAGCAGGGATCATTAAGGTCCCTTCCAACCCAAACCAGTCTGTGATTTTTCACCCCATTCTGCCTCTGAGACCCAAAGCAAATGGATCAAGAAATTTCTCAACCTCCATATTTAGGTAGTATGGAATGATCGGGATTCAAAGAAACCCATGGCGATGGCATCCCTCGTTGCACCAGATCTGGAGCTGAAAGTCCTTGTGCTGAGCTGTCTCTGAATGAACTTCTGACTTGGGTTCTTTGTATTCCTGGAAAACCAGGCTGAAAATCCAAGCAGAGCCCACGGAAACCACCCAGGCGTGGCTGGATGGCCTCAAATCCTGTCTCCCTGTTGAGGGCTAAGGCACGGTGTTATCAGTTCAGCCAGGTCTTAGGCTGGTCTGTGGCAGCTCGGATTTCCGGGGTGCTAATCCTGCCCTCTCATTCGAGTTGCACTGTGTAGATCTGGAATGACTGGCTTGGTTTCCTGACCATGCAAGTTTTGGAAGTGTCATTGAAGTCAATGACAACAGCTCCGCAGAGAAGGTAAAGTCGTGTTTCTCATTGACTCAAGAAGACTCAGGCTGCTTTAGCCATCTGAAAAGCTGGTTTAGTGAGATGGGTTGGTGTGCCAAGAGCAGAAGCCAGGCAGGGCAGGAATCAGCATCCCAGCGGTGTTGAAGTGGGGATGGTCTTTGTTTTGTGGGTCCTATTTTTAAGATAAAAGAGCATAAAACCTTCTTTTTATGTCACTTTTGCCCGTCAACAGGCTGTTGGCCCAAGGCAACACTCAAAGCTGGACTGGGTTGCACTGGTGGCTGTTGGACTTCAGGTCTGGGAGGTCACTTTGTGTGACTGTCTCTACGTTACGTGACCATAAATGCGTCGTTATTCGAGTAAAAGTGAATTTAAAGCTCTTTATTTAGAGAGTGCAGTAAATATCAAACATTTAAACCCATTTTTGGGCCCTGTGCTGCTTATGTGAGTCTGAAACATTGTCAGGGTAAATAAGAAATGAAAGGCTTTGATCTGAAGGCAAAGAGATGGGTAAATAGCTTGAACATTGCCAAATCCCCCCCAAAAGATTCAGCTGGGTGGCATTTTATAGAGCAGGTCATTGACAGGGTACCTCCTGGGTAAGTTACTTTGGGTTATCCTGCCATATACAGGGGTTGTTTTCCCTTTGAATAGTAAAAAAACTACATTTAAAACTGAATATTCAGTGATTTAAATACAATTTTATACCCTGATTTGAGACATTATTTTAATTCCTATTGTTGAGAAGAGATAGAATGGAAAGCCTTTTCCAAAATGCCATTCAAATGTTCCTTTGCCATCGAAGGAATAAACTGAAGGACCAGAATCAACATCTTTGCTGTGGCAGAGCATGAGTTAAAGCAGCACTGAACCTGCCGCACCTCAATAGCAGCCTTCTGGGGGTAGTTACATTAGTCCTACATGACTGGAGGTGTAAAATGGATCCTTGGCTACAGCAAATAGAGCTTGTGATGGCATTTCTCCCTTTGCTTTGCAGTGTGGCATCAGGGACAGCAGATGACAGCCAGACGAGGGGATGCAGGAGCTCCCATGCTCTCAGCTTCACTTGGTGTGGTGAAATGAAGACGATGAGGATGCCGTGTCTGGGTCAGAGCAGAGCTTTATTTACTCCTTATCCCTCCAACTACAGCCTTTAGTAGATGGATGAGCAAAAACACAGTGAGGAATAGAGGAAATTATGAATCTAATACAAGGAGACTGGTATAAGGAGAGCACAGTGGACAGACAGGAAGAGAAGAGCATCTTTTGGTGGTGGTTCATGTCCAACCAGAAAATGGTCACTAATGTTCCTTATGATCTGCAATTGGGGCCAGTCTTACTGAATGTTTTCCATTAACAGCCTCAGCAGAAGAAGCCTGAACGTGGTGATGATGTTTTGTGATGGTGCAATGCTGGGGAGACATCACCAACGGAAGAAAGCAGTAGGATGTCCTGCTGGAAACCAGGCTTTCAGGCTAAGTCATAGAAACCGGATTAAATGAACGGTTGAAAGAGCAAAGCTGCATCCCAAAGACTAACCCAAATTCTTTGACTCTGCTGGTGGCCATAATAGCAGAAGAAAGGGGTTGGGATGGTTATGAGGCTTCGGTGTGATGGAGCCATGGAAAGGGTCTGGGCTGTAGGAAACAAGTGATGGAGAGGATCATACTTGAAATGCTTTGTGTTACGCATCTGAGAATTGGGATGGAACAGGAACAGAGGAAAGAAAGCACAAAGCAGAGAGAGATGAAGCGTCAATGCTAAAGGTTAACACAGGTCCATGAACAAATGAGCCATGGATGTATTTGGGTTGAAAATCAGGAGGTCCCAGGAGAGACCCAGCAGTAGCTCCCCAATGGGGTCAGCATGAACTCAAGGACATGCTTCCAGTCCCATCTTCTCAGGAAAGCCTCCATGTGAACAAAAGGCATCTCTGGGGTGATAAATGGCAATGTGGTTCCTTGCAGCAGCCAGACTTAGAGCTTCTGAGATACTTATGGCCCAGAGTGAGCCCTGCGGGGTGTGTGTGTGTGTGCGAACAGCCACGCAGGGAGAAGACACAGGAGAGAGGTGAGTTGAGTTCAACAGCAATGAGGCATCGGGTGGCAACCTCCACACCCAGCAAATGGCTGTAATAACAACTCCCCACAGCACCTCGGAGCCCTTCGTGAAGGGCACCAAGCTCCACCGAGCGCTACCTCCTACCAGGGAGACGTGGAAGGAGCTGGAGGAGCGTTGGATCGCGGTGTCCTTGCTCCTGGCGGCTTTGATTTAATGGCATTTCCCCCCAGCATCAGACAACTGTTGGCCGTGGGGAGAGCTGGACAGTACAAGATGGGTTGGACCATCCCAGTGCATCTCCCCAGGAGCTTGAGTTCCTCGAATGAAGAAGCAGAAGTGAAGGGGGAGAGGGGAGAGGCGAGGCACTGAGCATCACCGGCTCTGGGACAGAGGCAGAGTTCCCCGGCTCCTCTCTCATCCTGGAGGGATGTTTGGGCTAAACCTTCTCGGACATCCCCCTGGGGAGGCTCTGTGGGGAGTGCAGCTCCACCGATTGCCGCCGGCGGACCTCGCGCTCTGCCCAGTCCTCCTCGGGCTCGAAGCCCTTGAAGATGGCGAGTCTCTCCGAGAAGGTCTTGGCTTGCGGGCACAGGATGTAGTTGTAGATGATGGAGGCTGCGGCTGCCCCAGCCAGGGGGCCCACCCAGAAGACCTAAGGGAAAGGTAAGAGTTGGGTGAGTAAAACCCAGCCTGAGTGTGGAGGACAGGGAGAAATCAGCATCTCTGAAGGGCATCGCGGGGGGGTTATGTTCCTTCCTGCCCTGTGTGCACTGGGAGTGCTTTGGCCATCCCTGTAGACCTGAACTCCCATCCATCGCTGTTGCGCCTGAGTATACCCAACCAGCCTCTTCTGTTGAGAGCTGTGTGATCTTCACTAATGATTGCCCACCATGAGCATGGGTTCCTCTGCAAAAGCATCTTCCTACCCCTTTACACACTGCTACAAAGAGGAGGCTCCCAGCTGGAGCTGGACACCTCTGAGCACATCAGCCTGAGCCACCCCAGCTCTAGCTCTGAAATGGAAGCGCCTGGCAGTGTTCCTAAAGGAACTGGTGGAAAATGTATGCCCAGATCCGAGTGGAACCAGGAAAGGTCTCCAGGACCAGCAAGAAGAGCTCCACTTTCCATTTGTTCTGCTTCTTTGGCTAAGTCACGGTCAACAAACCACACACCCTTCTGCTGTTGCAATGCCCTCAGATAAGCCAGTTAAGCACCCAGCAGCCCCACCTCGTTTTGCTAATCTCTACATCTCTTCCCAAGCCGGAGCTGGTGAGGAAATGCCAGGAATGTGCCTGGCTCTGTGGGTTTCGAGGAACAGTGCTCATCCGGAGGGGCTCATCCCACCGGAACAAGGCAAAAACCCTTCTCTTACCCAGTGGTCACTGAAGTCTCCAACTATCACAGCAGGGGCGAAAGATCTGGCTGGATTCATGGAGCAGCCAGTGTAACGGATCTGCAGAGGAACACCAGTTTGTTGTTAGCATTAACCCTTTAGCGTGATCCTGGTGTGGTTTGGATTCATTCCCTGAGCTGCTGCTTCACCCCCCCACCCCATTCCAGGAAAAGGGATGCTCCTGCAGCTTCCACCACCTGAGTCAACACGGTTGCATCTTCTGTGCAAGCACGAGCATGGTGCAAGCCGGCTGTAGGCTGGGTGACGTGCCCTGCAGCGTGACAAGAGGCGTGGGGACACGCTCCTGCTGTGCCTAGTCCTGGAGCAAGCTGCTGCTCCTTGCCACTGAGGACAGGAGAAGAGTCCCATGGACACATGGGTTGCAGAGTGCTAAGGGTGGAAGATGCAGTGTAAGCATTGCTCAAAGGAGTGGTGAATGCTCCATCCCTGGCAGTGTTCAAGGCAAGGTTGGATGGGGCTTGGAGCGAGCTGCTCTAGTGGAAGGTGTCCTTGCCCATGGATGATGGAACTGGATGATCTGAAGGTCCTTTCCAACCCAAACCGGTCTATGATTCCATGATTCTCATTCCTACATGTACTGAGAGGCTGGGAGTGGTCTCATCCAAGAGGGATTTCCGTGGGTGCTCATATCAAATACTTCCCAGTCTTATCATGAGTGCCTGTTTCTAACACATTCACTCTGGGGCAGAAGACCCCACTGATCCCTTGTTGCTCCCTGTAGGACTCAAGGAGCAGCAAACCCAGCAGGGTCAGTGTTTTCCTGCCCCATAAAAGCAGAGCTCAGGCTATGGCTCTGCTACAGCTTTGGTGTGGTTTTCCTCCCCTGTCCACCGGAAAGCCATGGGCACCACATGAGTTACAGCTCCCCATCCAACCCGGAGCAAGCAGCCGAGCAGGCTTTGGGCATAAACACAAAGATAACCCAAAACCATTGAGTTTTAGCCCATTTTAGCCCATTCTACCCACCCCAAGGAGATGTCCCACAGCAACGGAGAGGCCAATGGAGAGGGCAGGAGAGCCCAGGTTGTCCTCCCGGCGTTCATCCGTGGAAGCAAAGATGCACAGGACGAGCTGGAAGGTGAGGAAGAGCTCGACGGTCACTGCCTGCCCCGTCGTCGTCTCATTGTGCAGCTGAAGGGGAGGAAAAAGGTGTCTCAGGGTCAAGCATTTGGTGACTGGGTTAGGAACATGTGTGGGGAAAACCCAAGAGGGACCAAATAGAGCCAGGGGATAGGGGGGTTTTGGCATCAATATGAAAAGGAGGAAAAAATTCCTAGCTAAAAGGAAAAGAGGGTCCATGGGTGGCAGTTGATTGACCAGGAAATGGTTTATTTACTGGCATTCCTTTGGGGTACTTTTTCCCTGTTCTTTTTTTCCCTCTAGGAATTATTTATTCCTTTTTCTCATATTTAAAGTGCAAAATGCCTCTTGGGAAAGTTTAGAAGTTGCAAAATGTCAAAAAGAAGGGGTTTGGCATCAAAACCCCATTCCCGTCCCCCCCTTCCCATACTTTTTGAACAGGCAGGATTTGAGCTGAAGCTGGGCCCGGCTGCACCCCCTCTCCTCCAGCTCTGCTTTCTGGCACTTTCTTGCTCTTTGGTGGTTCTGCAGCCACATCTGGATGGATCTGACATCTGGATGTGCACATCTGGAGCTGGCAGCACTGCTTCCCTCTGCCTCCCTTCGCTTCCCCAGCCTATGGCACATCCCACCCCTTTCTTTGCTCAGTGGTGGCTCGAGGTGGCAATTGCCCTCCTGGCCAAGATCCAGGTCTTTCTTGCTCTCCTCTCCAATATTCCCCCTTTGTATTAAGGATAATCTGTGCAGGCAGCTACACGATGAGCAGCCCACAGGGGGAAGAAGGAAAATCCCTATTCCCTCTTCCAGGTGATTTAAGCTGTAAACCAAGTAAGCTGGGCACTTTGAAAGCCTCTCTTAAAAGCCCTTCTTGCTTTATTGGGTTTATTAAGCCTCAGCTATTATCAGTCTAAATCATCTTGCTCAGATTAATCCCCAATCCCTTTTTCAACCCTCTTAATCTCTTTGGCAGCGAAGCTGGGCCCTGGCACTGCCTCCCTACTGCAAGAAAGGGGATGTCGGGGTGCTGCTTCCTGAAGCACATCCAAAGCTGCCTGCCTCCTCCCGCATGGCTCAGCTCGGGTTTAGGTGATGCTGGTCCATGGGCATCTCTATAGGAGACAGAGGTGCCCGAGGAGTGATGGGGCATGGAGAGGCGATACAAACCCTGTGACATCTTAATTCCTTTCCTACCATCCCCTTCCTTTTAAGTGCATCAGTGAGGAAGGGGGATGCTGGAGGTTGAGGTACCACTGGGGAGCCCCCTTAAGGCTTCCTAAAGTTCCCTGGTTTCTTTTCCCCTCTGCAGGGATCCAGACTGGGATCCTCACGGTGCTGCTGGCATTGGGCACCTGTGTGCAGGTTTTGGGATCAGCCGGGATCTGGTGTTGGCCATTCCTTCACAGCTGGAAGCAATTTAATGAGCAGTGCTAGCTAATGAAAACCTGGGATTTAGACCTAACGCACGACATTCCCACTGCTGGGAATCTGGCAGCGCAGCCTGTCAACAGTGGCATTGCTGATAGAGGAGAAAAGGCTGCCTACACCCACACGAAGACTGGAAAGTGGGATGAGCTCAGGGCAAGAGGAATGGAGAGGTGATACTTTAGGTTATGTCTGTCCCTAATCATATGGTTTCATCCCAATCCAGCTCCTCCGCCCTAGACAAAACTGAGATAAGGGTGGCTTTGTCTTTTAAGGAAGGTGCCTATGTGGGCAGCTGGATCATACCTCTGGTTTTAGTCCTAAAAAGCAGATGGAGCATCCTGCAATCCTGCCCTTCATCCCTGCTCCTGGGTGGACCCTTGCTGCATGGTGCTGGGCTATAGCTGACAGAGGCTTTCTACCTGATGCTGAATAAAGAGGGTTTTGCTGGCCACAAACCCCTTCCCCACACCCTTCAGCCTTCCCCAAAGCCCATCCCAACGTTTCCTGCTCCCTTCCAAGCCCATCTATGGGCTGAGCTCTTACCTTGTTGATGGCCAAGCCTTCCCGGGAGTCTGCTGGGGTGATCTCGTGTAGGATTGCAGCCCCCACCACGGCCCCCAGGAGCTGGGCCACCACGTAGAACACTGCACGGAGGAAGGAGACCTGGGAGCCGATGAGACAAGCCACGGTCACGGCTGGGTTGATGTGGGCTCCGCTGACGTGCCCCAAGGCTTGGACCAGCGTGCCGATGGCCAAGCCGAAAGCCAGCGCGATCTGCAGGATGCTCGGGGAGGAAGCTGAGGGCCAGTTGAGAGCGGAGCCCAGGCCGAAGAGGATGAAGACCAACGTGGCCAGGAATTCTGCAAAGACAGCCCGGGTGAAGGCTATGGATCGCAATTCCCACATCATGGAGCTGGAGGCTGCAAGGACTGACCCTGCCTGTGGGATCTTCAGGCAAGTGCTACCGGAGCGGCTGCGTCTGTAGGGGATGCTGAGGGACAGTGTATATATATGGATGCAGGGGGTGAAGGATCCCGAGTGGAAGGAGATGGGAATGTGGTCCTAGGAAACCTGAGGCTTTTTCTCATGTGTGTTCCAGCTGAGGGAACATCAGACCCTGCCCCTTCTATTAAAGCCGGGGAATGCAGCGTTGGCCACCCTTGGGAGGTCATAAATCAGCCTTGAGCAATGCCATGAAACACTTCCCTTTCTCCTTTGCTTTCTTACTAGGGGACCTATCCCTACAGGTACTTGGTGCTCCTCTCTTTTCCAACCTCTACCGCCTGCAGCACAGAGAGGAGAGAAAGCAAAGGAGTTTCTATAAAGCTAGAGCTGGATGCTGAAACACAGGACCTGGGCTGTGATTTACCCAGGCAAATGGGCTACAGAAGGGATGCACAGAACTCCAAGTGACTTACTACAGCTCCATTCCTCAGAGTACCAGGCTTTAACAGCCTGGGCACAGGTTTCCAACCCAGAGAAATGGGATCCAGCCCCAAGAAATGCCTGTCAGGAAGGAAATGCTGGTGTGAAGCTGTGACATGAGCTGCAGAACCGGCTGCTTACCGATGGCCCACTCAGCTCCTCAGAAATGTCTCTTGACTTCTTGGTGTTAATCCCTGGAACAGGAATGATGTTTTCTTTCCTGGAGCATCATTATTCACCTCAAATCATGCAGTAACTGCCCAACAAGTCTGTTTTCCCTATTCTTTAGTTGCTTACAGCACATTTACCCATTACACATTTTGCCCACTCCTGGGTGATTCTCAGCGTAAGGACATGGAGCTGAGAAGACCATGAGGATGCTCAGGGGCTGGTGCAGCTCCCATAGGAGCCACTGGGGCTGGAGCAGAGAAGCTGCGTGGGGACCTCAGAGCAGCTTCCAGTGCCTGAAGAGGGGTACAGGGATGCTGGAGAGGGACCTGCAGCAGGGGCTGGAGCGATGGGACAAGGGGTGATGGGTTCAGACTGGAACAGGGGGAGTTCAGGTCGGAGATAAGGGAGTTCTTCCCTGTGAGGGTGCTGGGGCACTGGGATGGGTTGAATGGAGAAGGTTTGGATGCCCCATCCCTGGCAGTGCTCAAGGCCAGGTTGGACAGGGCTTGGGGCAAACTGCTCCAGTGGAAGGTGTCCCTGCCCATGGCAGGGGCTGGAACTGGATGAGCTTTAAGGTCCGTTCAGCCCAAACCATTCCACGATCCTATGCCTGTAAAGCCTTTTCCTCCCTGTGCCGTTGGGGTCGGTGGCTTTGCTGGAAAGGCAGCACTTGTTTCTTCTTCTCTTTCATTAGCAGCCTCTGTAGCTATTTAAAGCCGAAGGAGCACTGCCCTAGGGTAGAGCTGGAGCTGGAAAGGCCATTTCATTCCAGAGGGATGCAGAGCACCCGAACTGAGAGTCCTTTCTTTGGCTCTGACAAAGGCTGCCACTGTCCAACAACCAAGTTCCCCTGCAAGTGCCACCGAACTGACGCGTAAGGTTGGCGTCAAGTTTTCCATGTTGCCCGAATTTTATCACGGAATCATGGAATATCGCAAGTTGGAAGGGATCCATAAGGATGTGTGAAGGCCTCTTCTTCCTCCCAGTGCAGATGGGTGACAATTACACTAAATGATGGCTGCAGGTCCCTTCTAACTGAACTATTCTCATTGACTCACAGGGAATGGGAAGGGACCTCAGCGATCATCTGGTCCAGCCTTTAAACTTCTGTTTTATCCTATCCTATTCTATCCTATCCCATTCCATTCTATTCTTGTCTTCCCTTTTAAAAGATGCTTATGGGAATACTGCTCTTAAAGAGGGAGAGATCATGGGGAGAACAAGTCAGCTCCATAGGTGAGTCTGAAGGAGATGGGATATGGTCCTTAGAAACCTGTTCTCTGAGAATCCTCTTGGGCTTCCTCAGGGCCTTTGGCTCATCAGAGCACTGCTCTGGCCTCTGGCTTGCCAGCAGCGAAGCCAACCTCACGGAAGAGGTTGTGAGGCTGAATTTGGGGTGCTGATGGGCGACAAACTCATGGTCACCTCCAGTCTGCACGCTCCTGAGTGCCTGGTACAGACTGGCGAGCTCAGTGTTACTCAAGGCGTAGTTGTGCCAGGTTACCAACGCAGGCTGTTATTAGTGCAGGGAATGACAGAGAGCAAATACGGGCAATTAAGTAGAGCTGATATCCTATTTGATTAATAGCTATTCACGGCGAGGGAATTATGATGTAGCAGTGCTTAATGGAGGCTAATTAAAAGGAAAGAGAAGTAAGCAGGGTTAGCGCTGAGCTAATCTTCATCTTAAGCCAGACTTAAAAGTCTAATGCAGCCTCATGGGCCTCGCTTGTACCCAGCAAAAATTCATTGCAGCTCTTTGACATGGGCTTTGAGGTGTTTGTGGTGTGGATGTGGGTTTCTGCTATGTACCACGATGAAAGGATTGGTGCTGCATTGGGTCTTGCTAAGCAGGATCTCTCTTAGTGTGGTCTTCACTGTGGGGCAGAGCAAACTGCCGTGAGATGCTGCTTCCCAGCAGGAATAACACATGGCAGCTCTCACCCAGGCACCTCTAGCACTGCAGTGGCTGTAATCCTGCTGGTTTGACAGGGATCCGCAGCACGGAGCCAGATGCTGCTGATGTTAACGCCAAGCATTGGCAGAGCCAAGGTTTCCTGCCTGGCTGCACAGTGCCGTGGCCACGCATCCTGCCATGTGCTTGGAGAAACAGGAGACCAGAGCTTGGTACTGGCTTGCTGAAGCTCTGCTTGTGTCTAAGAGGGGTTCCTGGACCTGCTGGTGCTGCCACATGTGGCTTTACCCCTTACACCAACTACGCTGCAGCGCTGGGAGCATCAAAGAGCATCCTTCACAGCGAAGCCGAGTGGGTTGGGGCCGTGCATTATTTCACCTTTAAATCCACAGCCTTTGGAGTGGAGCAGCGTTATTGGCTCTCCCCTGGGACCAAATGCAAATGCACATTCAGAGTGTTGGTGGAAGCATCCGGCTTCCTCCCCATGGCAGAAAACGGCCTGGTAACCGGCTCTTGAAGAACGTTTTGTAAGCAAGGGAGCCGAGCTTGCACAACACCTCGCTTCTCGAGTGCCTTAGATGGCTCCGATATCTCTGCTTCCCTGGCTTTCAGGAAAGCATAAACTCCTCGCAGGTATCTCCATTCCATCGAAAATACCTCCGAGCCACAGGGAAGAAAAGATTTATTGCATAAACACCAGCGAGTTTTCCTGCTTGGATCCGATCCGCAGCAGGAGGTGCTTGTGCTGCCCAGACCTCAGCGAAAGCTCCGGTTCTTGCTCTTTTCTGTGTGTTAGGGAACTCCTCAGACAACTGCCTTGTCCCCTCCGAGAGCCAAACGGACAACCTGTACCCATGGCAGCAAGCGCCCTTTGTATTAGACACTGGAGAATCCACAGCGGGACGAAGTGTTGGGGTAAACCTTTCCCCAAACCTGGCTCTTCATCAAAATACACGTTTTGTGGCGAAGAAAGGAGACGTAAAGCTGAAAATGCTGCTTCTAAGAGTTCTCTCAGAGAAGCCTTTAAAGGAAGTCAAAGAAGGAATAAATCCTACTTCTAGTATCAGGACTAATCCTGTTGCTCAGTTGAGGTTTTCTGCTCGCTGCCTGGATAAATGGATGTCTCAGTGCTTTTGCCCTCAACCATGGGGGCCGCAGGCTGCCAGGACACTTGGAGAAGCAGAGCAGCTGGGGATGAGGATACAGATGCTTTGGGGATGGGATCAGCAGGGACAACCACACCTCAGCTGGGAATCAGAGCACCCGCAGCATTAGCTTGGCTCTGGGACCTTCCTACCCTGGATGTCCTGACCCTCACAGACTATAGGACCAGGCAGGTCCCTTGTCCTCCTATACCTGAGTGTGTAAAGCACTGCAGGATGGTGTTAGAGATTCCTGCTCCGGGGAGCTGCGGGGCACTGAGGGAGAGGATTAAGCTCCCCTTTAGCTCCAGGCTGGTTTGTGGTGGGAGGCAGCGCAAAGCTCTTGCTGCGGTGTAACCAGAGGCACAGTTTAAATTGCACATCCCTGATGCCCCCGGGAAGTCTTACCTCTGTCCCCCCTCCTGGTTGCAGAACAGGCAGAGCAGAGGATAATGCATTCCCAAAAGCCAGGTGACCACCGGGAGAAGTTCTATTCTCCCTTTATCACCTTGCACCAAAAGGACGTTCACCCAGAGCACCAAGTGCGAAAATTCAGCACCTTTTCCGGCATTTCAGGCCAAATCCTCAATCCTTCGTCAAGCAGAACTTCTGGCTCTTGCCGTGTTTATTGTTCTTGTCTTAGTTGAAGCAAAAGGATTAAAGCAGCCTTGATTTCCTTCACTGACTTCAATGAATTGAGCTTGAGCGCGGGCCAGGAACTGGGTCTGGTGTTAGGAGAAGGACCTGCAAGTTCAGTCCTGTTTGCCCAGGGTCTTAGTCAAGGTAGACTCTGCTTGGTGGAGCCGGCTGATGGGAACAGGACCTGTTTCTGGTGGCCACGTGAAGACAATGAAGCTCACCATGGTCTCTGCGCAGCACCAAGGCAGGGGTTAATTCTTTCTCCCTGTGATTTGCTATGGAAGTACATATAGATATATAGGAAAGAATCCCTTTTCTTTGCCCAACAACATGTCAGTGAGACCCAGGCTGTCCACAGCCAGGAGCCATGGTTTCTGCCTCTGCAGAGAGGCTTGGTAAGATATGGACAATCCCATCATACTACGAGGTCAGAGACAGGGCTGAGTTAGGTGATGACCTCCCTTCAATCATGCCTTAAGGGGTGAGGAAAGGAGAGCGTTCTTTCCTTGTTTGAGTGCTGAAGTTCAAGGCCAGGGCACGGAATATTTTGCAGCAACCTTTATGGGAAAACAACTCATGTTTCTTCTCTTGGATCCATAAAAAGACGTTGGAACTGGATGACCTTAAGGTCCTTTCCAACCCAAACCATTCCATGATCCTAACCAAACAAAGCCAGACACCAGGATATCCAGAGAAGCGAAATAGACCCCGTGGCCTTACCAGGTCTTGGAAGCTCTTTGCTACTTACCCAGGCGTGAATATTACCTTGGTTAAAACCAACCCGATTGCACCATTACCCTCAGGTGATGGAGCTGAGCAGGAGACCTCAGCTTCACCCTTGCTGGATGCCCAGTGCTATGTTTGCCAAACAAATCACATCTAATGAGCCAAACTTCCCAGCGGGTGTGAAGTGGGGACATGGCTTTGACATCAGTGCGGTGGCATTGATGGAGAGCATCCAGTGGCCTTCCCACCGGGTTCCTCATTCTTATGCAAATCAGAAGTAATGGAGCTGAAGGCCAGGAAGAAAAAGGGATTCGAGCATCTTTCTTGACTTAATCCTCCTGGATTTAGGAATTTAAAAGCCAGGTTAGATACTACCAGGGATTGGTCCTGCCAGTGGCTCTAGAAACATCCCCTGTCCCCTCCTGCCCTGTCTTCTGCAGCCCCATGGATCTGAGATGTTCATCACATAAGCGACTGCAGAGCTGTTGCAATACCCTTGTTATCTCCCCATCAGCGCTGTGGGTACCAGTTTATTGACTGCTCACCGGGGCTGCAGGACTTCTTTGGCTGCTATCTCCTGATCTTGGCTGGCAAGGAGGCAGGAGTGTGCCCGGTAACCTTACCTTTGAGAAGAGGCTGTTATCCCAGTGTAGACGAGGCCCTGAGTGCCATGGGTGGCCTTGGCAGTGCTGGGGAGTGGTTGGGCTGGATGAGCTTGAAGGTCTTTTCCAACCCAGTTGATTCTATGATTGTTCCTGGGGAGATACTGGTGCGTGTGATGAGGAGGTGTGTGAGGATGCACGGTCAGCGCCATGGTCCTTGTACAGCCAGATAAGGGGAGCAGTGCAAGAAACTCTGTGGTCCATAGAGAGGGAAGAAAGGCTTGGTTAAGGCTGCAGTGCAGCGGGCACACAGAAAGCCAGGAGAGATGTCAGATCCCTCCCAGCCATTAAACCAAACAGGCAGTTTGAAGTCAAGAAGCTGCTCCTGTCTCTGGTTTGGTGGATTTTGGAGCTGGGATCTGAGCATGGAGCTGGGATTTGAGGATGGAGCTGGGATCTGAGGATGGAGCTGGGATCTGAGGATGGAGCTGGGGACTGAGGATGGAGCTGGGATCTGAGGATGGAGCTGGGATCTGAGCATGGAGCTGGGGACTGAGCATGGAGCTGGGATCTGAGGATGGAGCTGGGGACTGAGGATGGAGCTGGGATCTGAGGATGGAGCTGGGATCTGAGCATGGAGCTGGGGACTGAGCATGGAGCTGGGATCTGAGGATGGAGCTGGGGACTGAGGATGGAGCTGGGGACTGAGCATGGAGCTGGGATCTGAGGATGGAGCTGGGGACTGAGCATGGAGCTGGGATCTGAGCATGGAGATGGGATTTGAGGATGGAGCTGGGATCTGAGGATGGAGCTGGGGACTGAGCATGGAGCTGGGGACTGAGCATGGAGCTGGGGACTGAGGATGGAGCTGGGATCTGAACACGGAGGCTCAGAGATGGCTTCAGCTCAAGACTCAGCTTCATCCCGATCCTACAGACATGATCTTGGCAAGTGCAATGTCACCATCAGACAGATATCGCGTGGCCATGAGGAGGTGCTGCCTGCCCCATAGCTCTTGGTGTCACTGGGCACTCCCAGCCAGTGCCCAAAGGCCTCCAGCCTCTGCTCATCCTCATGGCCTCCTCTGGCCTTGCTCCAACAGCTCCATGGCCTTACATTGGGGACCCCAGCACCGCACACAGGGCTGCAAGAGGGGTCTCATTGGAGCAGAGCAGAGGGGCAGGATCTCCTCCCTGAGCTGCTGCTCCTGCTCTAGGGATGCAGCCCAGCACACACACAGGAAAGCTCTTTCTCTGCATCTTATATAGACCTTAGACGATCTCAAGGTCCTTTCCATCCCTAACCATCCTACGACGACTGCCTGGGTGCTGGTGTCGGCTGCAGCAGCACCACCAGGCTCCCTCCTTGGAGGGGAGGCTCATGAGGATTCTTCACATTCCCGTGTGCATCCCTGGCTTGCGTTACATCAAATTCCTTCCTAAGAGCTTAAAGAAGCAGCTGCACAGTGGCATGAAGGTGTCACTCCAAGTGTCACCGAAACCTGTTCTGTGCCCCCCCCACCCCGTCCCTGTGGGGCAGGTTTGCATACTTATGCAATTCCTCTCGTTTCACAGCACCCCGTGCGCACGCCGGTGCCGAGAACCCGTTCTTCTGGCAGCGAGGAGCGAAACGCGCTCCTGAGCAGCGTCATCCCGGGGAGTGCCTCCTCGCCGCGGTTATCGGCTCGCCTGGTTGGAGCAGACACGCGTGGGGTGGTTGATCCCTGCTGCGTTCCGTGGGCATCGCGCGTTTCGCTTCTGGTTAGGTTTAAACCTCAGCGCTGGGCCCCTGGTCCCTGAGATCCACCAGAATCACAGCTCCGCAGTCCCTGAACCCAACCAGGGTGAATTCCTCCAAGAACCCAAATCCTGGGACTTTCTCAGCACATGGGCAAAGAGCTCAAGAGACTCATTGAATGGTCCCCAACATCTGCCCATCGCTGGGGTTTGAGCCCTCGCTGGTTAAAATGCCTTTCTGAGGCTTAAAGAGAACTCAGCTGGGTACAGGTTGCAGGAGCTTCTTCAGGCAATGGAGCACTGAGGGTCTAAAGGGGGTGATGGAGGCTTGGGGTTTGGTTTGGGCTGGTTTTAGCTCGGGCAACAGTGTTAGCTCTCGAGGCTTGAGTTAAAGACTAACACTGCAGAGGCCACTAAAAGCATCCCACCCCAAATGGTTCTGCCTTGTCCAGCTCCTCATATTGCGTGTTAAGGGCTTGGAGCAAGCTGCTCTAGCAAAGGTGTCCCTGCCCATGGCAGGGCTTGGAACTGGATGAGCTTTAAGGTCCTTTCCGACCCAACCTGGGGCTGTTGGCAGGATGGAGACAAGGGTTGGGCTTTGCTCCTCTAGGAATGCCCATGGAATAAGGGCATTTTTATTGCTTTTATCCTTAACACCTCCTCATGCACGCCCTGATGTTCGCAGCTTTCATCTTAATCTCCAGCCCAGGGACCAGGCCTGGTGGCAGGATTTGCCATGAATAATCCATGGATAATTCAGCAGCCTGGGAGCCTGGGGTAAATTCCTCCCTTTTCACATGGAGTTTGGATTTCGAGCCCATGGCAGAGCATTGGGTGCCAGTGGGGGGGTTGAGACACAGGACATCCCCCTGAGGCTGCAGGAAAGCAGCTTTACACAGGGCTCCTGGGTGTGCCACCGTGTCTGTTGATGCAGCAGATCCCTTAATTATCCCATCAGGTTTCCTTTACCTCGGTTTTGACGTGATTGAGTGCTCAGCAAAGTTGCTTTAATCCCTGTGAAATCCCGGCTGGATTTGGCAGGGTGCAGCCTTCAAAGAGGTTTTCACTATTGGTTTTGCAGGGGATTGAAGGTGGTTGTGTACAGGAGGATGGGGCTGCTCCATCCCGGTGCTGAGCTGGACCACGTGGATGGTCAGGGAGCAGGAAGGGGGATGCTGAATGGTTGTTGTGTGCGAACATCGCAGCCTGGGCTCTCCTCTTGCGTGCATTTATCCTCCTATTGCATCTGTCAGGTGATGCCATCATCACTAAGGGGAGACCTCAGAGCAGCTCCAGTGCCTAAAGGGGCTACAGGAAACCTGGAGAGGGGCTTGGAACAAGGGCCTCTAGGGACAGGACAAGGGGGAATGGCTTTAACCTGCCAGAGGGGATGAACTGGGTGAGCTTTAAGGTCCGTTCAACCCAAACCATGCTGTGATTCTGTGATTTCATTGCATTCTTGGCACATTTAAGAGCTTCCAGCTCAAACAAGAAAGCAAAGAACCAGGCCTGGAGCAGTTTCTTTGGTGAACGATGGTCCCTGCATGGCCTGAAGGGTTCTGCTTTTCAGTGCTGTCAGCTGGGCAGCATCATCCTTGTCTTCTCCATGGCAGAGGTGAGACTCACGCCAAGCCTTGCAGCCCCCAGGCTCTCCCAGCTCATCTTCAGTGATGGTTTCTCAGAGCCCCTGGGCACATTCCCTGTTGGTGTTGGATTTGTCTGGGGTGAGGGAAGACTGAGATACTCTGAGAGCCCACGGGGTGGGAATGGGCCTTGTGGACCACAGGGTGGTGGAGGGGTTGTGCTGGGCAATGCCATCTGCTCCTCTTGGCTGAGGGTTTTTCCTCTTCCAGACCCAGCACTTCAGCTCTTTGCTGCATCTTCACCTGGGGATGGAGCACGTGGGGTCCTGCATTGTCCCACCAAAGAACCTGGCGTCCCTTTGCTCTTCTTCCCTTGGAGATGCTCAGGGCTGGATGCTGGGCTCCCCCTTTCGCCTCCTTCGTGGGCTTGAAGGGATAACGCTGCTTCGGTGCTGGGGCCTCATGATGCTCGTGGTCCCTTTAGCCCCTCTTCATGGGCTGCAGGCGATGAGTTAAGGCCATGGGTGTCTCCTCTCACCCGAATGCCTTGTGTCAGCTGCAGTTTCAGTTCCCAAGCCCTTGAGCCCTCTGCTCATGCGGTGCTTGAAGGGGCACCACGAGCCCAGCCCAGCTTCCTCAGCTTCAGTTTCTGTCCCTGGCTGGGGACCTGCCCAGTTTGACGCCTCTGCTCAGCCTGGAGTGGAACGAAAGCCCTTGAGGAGCTTGCGGTTCCCTTCACTGGTTCTGAATAACCCTGACAAGTTTTTGCAGCCCCTGTGCACTTGAATGGCTGGGGCTGGGCTCTGCCGCTGCCAGCGCTGCATTGCCTGGCTGCATTCCTTCATTTCCAGCTCATGCTTCCCTCTTAACCTGTCCATTGCCTCTGCTCTGCGGGAGCTGAGCATGGGGATGGGCTTTTCAACCTCCTTCCCTTGCAGGCTCTTCTTAGGGGGCCTGAAGTGCAGCCAGGCCCTTTTTCATGCTGCAGTGCAGGGGCTTCATGATGCCTGTGGTCCCTTTAGCCCCTTCTGCATGGGCTTGAGTTGATAGCACTGCTGCAGTGCAGGGGCTTCATGATGCCTGTGGTCCCTTTAGCCCCTTCTGCATGGGCTTGAATTGATAGCACTGCTGCAGTGCAGGGGCTTCATGATGCTCGTGGTCCCTTTAGCCCCTTCTGTATGGGCTTGAATTGACAACACTGCTGCAGTGCAGGGGCTTCATGATGCCTGTGGTCCCTTTAGCCCCTTCTGCATGGGCTTGAATTGATAGCACTGCTGCAGTGCAGGGGCTTCATGATGCTCATGGTCCCTTTAGCCCCTTCTGCATGGGCTTGAATTGATAGCACTGCTGCAGTGCAGGGGCTTCATGATGCTCATGGTCCCTTTAGCCCCTTCTGCATGGGCTTGAATTGATAGCACTGCTGCAGTGCAGGGGCTTCATGATGCCTGTGGTCCCTTTAGCCCCTTCTGCATGGGCTTGAATTGATAGCACTGCTGCAGTGCAGGGGCTTCATGATGCCTGTGGTCCCTTTAGCCCCTTCTGCATGGGCTTGAATTGATAGCACTGCTGCAGTGCAGGGGCTTCATGATGCTCGTGGTCCCTTTAGCCCCTTCTGCATGGGCTTGAATTGATAGCACTGCTGCAGTGCAGGGGCTTCATGATGCCTGTGGTCCCTTTAGCCCCTTCTGCATGGGCTTGAACTGATGCGAGTGAGCGGATAAGCTGATTTAATTCTTGTACCTGTATCACAGACCTGGGAAGCTCATTTGAGGTGTGATGTTTATGGCATGACAAGCACTAAAGGACTTGGAGGGGCTAGGGCAGGAGCAGAGGGAGGGTATGGAGAGCTGGGATACAGGGGCACAGCTCCCAGCCGGAATGTGGTCCCAGAACAGTGCTTTCATTGGTGGGAACCCAGCACAAGGCTCTGCTGACGGCTCTCATCCATCACGAGCCTGTCTCTCCATGTGTTTGGGTAGAGGGTGTGCTGTGTTTGTACTGTCTCTTCCTCCGTCCTGGGCAGGTTTTCTGCCCATAGGAAGCAGTTCACTGTGTAAAGAGACATTTTTCCCCCTCCTGCCTGCTACCTGTGGTGCAAGAGGAGATGTCTCCATCTCCCTGTGCCCTTGAGGCTCCAATCCCTGCCCTAGACCCTGTCATGGGAGGCAAAGCCTCATTCACGTTGTGCTTCTTCCTTTGGAGATGCTCTGGGCTGGACGTCGGGCTCCCCCTTTAGCCTCTTTCATGGGCTTGAATTGATAACGCTGCTTCAGTGCCGGTGCTTATGGTCTGCTGGGTGCTCTGGGACCCCTCCAAACCCTCCTTATGCCCCCAGCTGTGGCTGCATCACTCCAGAGAGGACAAGGCATATGGGGCAAACGAGCCTTATCCTCTCTATCCCCCTCCATGCAAAGCCTGGGAAGGGATCCGGTGCTTTGTGCAGTTTCTCCCTCCTGCTCTCATGTGATGGAGTTGAGCTCAGGCCTTTCCCCTGCCCCACAGGAGCCTCCAGCCCCCCCAGGACAGCCCACGTCCTGTGCCCAGCTCACGCAGCAGCACAGGGATGCTGCAGCAAAGCATCCTTCCCATCTCCTTCTCTTTTGCCATCCCAGCCCCGAGTCCAGCATCCCCCGTACTGCTGCTTCCCACACCGTGTCCCTGCATCCTCCACATCGCTCCTGCTGGCCGCTCGCTCCCGTTTTAGCCGTTTCTATCCCGGCTTCCCCTGTGCTGCCGGCTGGGAATGGTACAGTCCCTCCCTCCGTGGATGTTGCTAGAAGGTGAAGGCATCAGCGCAGGCTGCGGAGGCTGCGGCGGCTGCGGCAGCCCCGAGACATCCCTGGAGAGGGGTGGAAGGGACCCGACGAGGAGGCTCAAGCTCAGCCCCGGCCCTTTCCCAGCTCCTGCTGCTCCGGCAGCATCACCAGTGAGGAGCCATGACCCAGGGGAAGGTAGGTGGGAGGCCAGTGCTGGGTGATGGGTCCTGCTCGCGTGTTGAGAGGGGAAAAGTGGGTTGAAGGGAGGGGGTAAAGGGATAGAACCACTGTGGGGAGGGGAGCTGGGTACCAGAGCCCAGCTCGGTGCCATGGGGGGGCAGTTCCCAGCGGGGGGGGGCTGTATTGTTATGGGGCTGGGGGCTGCTTGTCTTAGTGCTGCATGTGCAGCTCAGCTCCTGCTGTTGGACCTGTGGCCTTTCACCCATCCCGATGTCAGGGAGCTCGTGGGGTGCTTGTTTCCCACCCATGCCCCCCAGCAGCCAGCACTTGGCACTTGCCCTCAGCACCTCATCCCTGGTCCAGGGAGCTCTGATTCTGGGGTTCTCCAATGCCCTGAACCCAAGGGAGGGCAGGGGGGTTCGTGCATCCAGCACAGTGCATCGTTGCCATGGCAACGGTGGCTGGAGGCTGCCTGGATGCAGCAGCACCACCATCCCTCCTGCATCTGCTTGGGTACCTCTGAGGGGGGGTCTTGTATGATGCTGGCCACCCTGTACACAAGGGTATGTAATGAAGGATGGGGTGAGGATGGTCCCTATGGGCTGGCAGACGAGGCAGCACCGTTATCCCTACGCAGCCTGATCTGCTCCTGGTGCATATCCCTGTGCCTGGCACACCTTTGGTTTAAGCCCTTCTCACAGGGACTGTGCCCCCTGTTGCAGTGCTGGTCAGTCTGCCGCCTTCATTTTGGGCTTCTCCTGGTTCCAGCCCCACATCCCTGTGATCCGTGGGGATGCTGACACTGAGCTGGCACCCCCATTGGCAGCAAGGGTGGGAAACAGGCTCAGGTCTGACAAAGATCTCGAAGGTTAAAGGGGTAACGCTGCCAAGGAGAAGCAGGTTCTCAGGTAGCCTGAGGATGCTCTTTGCTTGGGTTACATGGTCTGAGGGATGCCAAGGTCCCTTGGCGAGCAGCAAGGCTGAGCCTCCGGATGGACAGAGAGGAACGAGCTAGAAGGAGATGCTGAGGGCACCAAACCAGAGCAGTTGTGGGGGCTGTGAGTGGAGATGAAGGAGTTCAGGGGGTTCTACCCAGCAACTGAAGGGGAGATTTCGACAGAAGGAGGCTGAAAAGCAGAGAATTCTCTGGATGTTTCCCAGCATCACACATGAGCCGGAGGCACCAAGAGGACCCAGGGCAGGGCTGCGTCTGCCTCAGACCTGGGGGCTTGTATTTTCCATCCCCTTTAACATGTCCCTTCCTTTCCCCATCTCTTCTCTCGATCGCATTTGAAGCTGCTCCTTCCTGGGGGTGCAGGATGGGTCCATTGAGTTGCTGAGGGGCCTTCCAGTGGAGGGCCCCCAAACCTCCATCCGTGCCCCATTGGGTCCCCATTGCAGGGTGGTTCCTGTGCTGGTTTGATGCCCTAACCCCCCCTTTCCTCCCGTGCAGCTCTCGGTGAATAGCAAACCCCCCAGCTCCGAGGGGCAGGGGGAGAAGAAGGAAAATGCCTCAGCTCCACCAGCACCTCCGAGCTACGAAGAGGCGACAGCGGGAGAAGGGATGAAGTCGGGTGCTTACCCTCCTCCTCCATCAGTCCCATTGCACCCCAGCTGGGCTTACGTGGACCCCAGTAAGTCTTTGTGTGTCTGTACTCAGGGGTGCAGAGATTCCCCCTATGGGCTTGTAGAGAAGAGGGGATGCAGGGATGCAGGGATGCGGTGCCTGGGTTGGTCCATGGTAGAGCTCACCCTAGAGCTGCAGCTCTAAGCCGTGTATGTCTCTATCTATACGTAGTTTCATCCAGCCACTAGACCACACTGAGGTGGGACTAAGCTCCAGCGCTCTGCTCTCCTTCCCAGTGCTGGAATGGGAATAATCCCCTCTCCCAGCCTGTTCCTAGGGCTTGGAGCCACACTCCTGGCTCTGCAGGCAGCAGCTCCCCCCCCGACTCCATCTCTTGCTCCAACCCAGCTTTGAGAGAAGCTGCTGAGCTGGCAGGATCAGTGTGGTCCATCAGTGATGTCCGGCCGCTCCGAGGCTGAAGCAGCGCCACTCGAGGGCTCAATTGTTCCAGTGTGAGGCCGATTCCTCAGCAAACAAGCAGCTTTTCTTCCTTGGGTGCTCTCTGCAGCTCCTGCTTGGTCGCGACACGGGGACAAAGGCTCCACTGTGCCCTGTGCAGGGGAAGGGTTAGGTAGCTCCAATGGGATGATGCAGGAGCCATGGCCAGCAAGTGGTCAAGTGGTGGGGGGGTGGCCAAGTGCTTGGTCAGCACAGCTGGAGCTGGAGGGACTGGGTTTAATGTCGCTTGAGTCCAATATCCCTGCTCCACCCTCTTCCTCTTCCGTGCCTTGCCTGCCTGTTCCATCCAGTGCGGATGGAGATGCTTAGGGAAGGGGACAGAGCGAGTGAGACCCCTCTGAGCGACGTGCATTTGCACAGTGATGGTTTCACAGGCTTCTTATCCCTGTCTGCTTTCAGGAGGCAGAAACAGAGGGATAAAGAACCTCCCAGCTTGCTCCAGCAACCCTCTGGGTCTTCCTTACTGATGGATTAGGATGGGTAAAGCCCAAATGGTTTAAGGATGCTGGGATTTGAGCTATCCCAGGGACCTGTTTAGGTGACAAGCCTGGCCGGATTCCCTGATCCCTGCTGGTGTTCTCCTCTGATTCCGTGTTCTTCCCCCCTTTCCTCGGCCATGCTACAAGCCCCTATCCCGGGGTCGGCAGGGACACAAGCCATGGTGCTGTGTCTAACAGCTTGTATGGGACTGGGAGCAACTGGAAAGAACTGGTGTGTGTTTTGGGAGCTCAGGACAAGCTGCGTTGCTGCCGTGGCTGTGGCCGCGGATGGGAGGTGATGGGTGCCAGGGAGACGGGCACCTTCCATTCCTCCGAGGCACTTAGGTGTCTAATACGGTGTTTAGATGCCTTGATGGCTCTGACAAAGGAGGCATTGAGGTGTCGTGGGGATATGGCCCTGGGGTGCTCTCAGCCCTGCGTGGTGATGACAGCTCTCACAATGACGAAGGGAGGATGCACTGCCTGAGATTCATCTCCACTGGGGCATAGAAGGAGGCACATGAGGCTGATTAAGCACAAGAAGAGCACAAGGGCTTTGTTTCCTGATGCATGATGAGGCTTTTGCAATGAGAGCAGCCAACTTGGGCTGCTAAAACAGGGCGAATCCAGGAGCAAAGACCTTGAGTTTCCTGGTGCCTGCAGCCTGTATCCTGAGGCTGAGGGGGTCCTTCCTCCTCCTGCCTGGAGGATGCGAGCATCACTGAGCTACAGAGCTTTGGGAAGGAGGGGAGGCATCTGTCAAACATGAACTTAGAGCTGGTGCGATCGCCTAAGCCTGTGTTCTATAGGAACCCAGGTGGGGAGAGCACTGATAACACTGAAGGGGATGTTTGCAGGAGAAGCAAATAGCACAGGGGGTGATGCACTGAGCCGGTGGTGGCTCTGTATTTGCTTTAGGGTTTCTTGAGCCTGAGGTTCAGGAGATGGAAAAGGCCAATTCGTATCGTTTGAACCTCTGATCTCAGCAGGGAGAAGCTGCTGCTTTGGGTTTCTCTTGCAGCCCCTGCCCTGCAGCATCCTCACTGCTGCCTTCATCCAGCAGCAGAGGTTTCCCGGTGTTCCCTTCCATCTCCCTTCAGGCAAAGTGATGCTCCATGGTCCAGCCTTTCTCCTTGCCCACCTGCAGGGCACCTCCAGCAACAGGAGCTTGTATTGCAGAGCCTTCATTCAGCAGGATAGGGTTGTGGGGGGTGATGATTTGGGCTCAGGCCCAAACTGGTGTTGTTTCCCCCTCATTTGGGCTCACTGTTAACTGGTTCCCTGCATGGAAATGGGATCAAGGGATGGATCTTACGGAGAAGCCGGTTGTAAGGAGCTTCTCTTTGAGGTGAGGGCACAAGATGCAGACAGAGTCTGAGCACCAGCAGGGAGGGAATCCTCAGCATGGGAGGTGCTGAGTCACAGCTCCGCTGGGAGATGCTTTAACATTCAGTGAAAGCTGAGCAAGGATCCGACAGGAGCTCTCGAATTCCCATTGGAGATCCGGTGTCACCATAGGCAGGAGTTAACCCTCTCATCCTCACCGTACACAGCGTGGTATTCCCTAGAGATGGTCCTAATAGGATGCAGGGATGAGGTGGGAGCAGGGGTATCCCAGCAAGGCAAAGAGAAAACCTTGGAATGCGGGTACCCAAGCACTCCCTGGGGCCAGGTTATGGCAGCCAAGGAGGGAGCTGAGAGATGGGACCTGCCCTCTCTGGCTTCTGCTCCAGGCACGAGCCCGAGCTACGGCAGCGGTGGGTACCCAGGGGACACGGAGATGCTCACCACCTTCAGCTGGGATGACAGGAGCGTGCGCAGGGTCTTCATCAGGAAGGTAAGGGGCTGGAATCCCACTTTTCCCTATGGAAGCAGGACCCCAGGAGGGAGCCGGCTGCAGTAGTTTGGCTGGCTGGGAAGCAGAGAGCCCGTGGGTCACCTGTGGGCTTCCTCTCGTTGCAGGTTTATGCCATCCTGATGGTCCAGCTCTTGGTCACTGTTGTTATCGTGGCTTTCTTCACCTTCTGGTAGGTCTCTTGTGATGCTTTGTCCCGTGTGTGACCTGCTCCTCATTGCTTGGGGTGAGGGGGGGGTTCCATGTGTGTTCCAATGGGAAACCGAGCCTGGGGGACCCCTGAGAGGTCTTTTCCCTATGTCCGGCCCATCCTGGGTGCTCTCCCCAGCCAAAAGGCCTCGAGTGTGAGGTCCTGGGTTCTTCCTTAGGGCAGTTCTCCCAGATGGGCTTTGGGCTGGGGTTACCTCCCATTGCAGGAGCAGATCCCCCCACGCTGGGGCGAGGAGCACCTTGGCTCACGTTGCCTGCAGGATAAATCATGACTCGTTGCCGGCTCCTTGGTCTCCTCTCAGAGAAGGCAGTGGCCGTTCCTAAGCTCAAGGGTGCAGTTGCTAACAGTGGGGCCACTTCGTGACCTGGCAGCTTGAGTTTCCTTCCAGTTGGGAAGATCCATGTGTCTGGGGGGGGGTGGTGGTGGTGGTTTGTGGGTGTTTTCCTTCCACATCCCCTGTGCTGCATGCCCCCGTGTGTGTTCCCAGCTTGAATTCAGCAGCCCCGGGTGCAGTGCTTGGCTTTTCTAATGCTTCCTGCTCAGCACCCGTTCCCTCTTGCCTTGCAGCGAGCCCGTCAAGGGGTACATCCAGACCCACTCTGCCTGGTACTGGGCTTCCTAGTGAGTATCTCTGCCTTCTCCTATGGCCACATGGCCTCCACACAGCTCTGGATGGGGCTGCGGTGATGGGGATGTATCTTGCATGTGAAGAATTGCTCTGATGTGTGTGCAGGGTAGGGGGGAGCTGGGGAAGTTCATGGATAACGGAGGTGAGAAGAGGAAAATCCCACTGGAATGAGTGCGAGCCGCGGGCGATGCTGCTCCAAAAGCTTCCAGAAAGGAGGCCCTACAAAGCAAGCGCCAAGTAAAGACAGGAGTGGTTCCTGCAGAGCAAACTGGGGAGCTTATAGGGAACCAGTGCAGAAACCCAGCTCTGAGACCCGAGCGGTACCCTGCAGGCTTCATTTTGGGATTATCCCTTTGAAAGCAAGGAGATTACCTGCTTTTACATCACACGCCTTGATGCACATCCGAAGTGAAGGAGGGTGCAGGCACTGAAGGGGGTTGTGTGTGTGTTTGGAGGCATCAGGGTATCTCTGGCTGCGTTTGGGTGGGATTGGGTCTCATCATGGAGCCGCTCTCTTTAGGATGCTCTTCCTTAGGCAAGCGTGGTCCCAGAGCTCAGCTCAGAGGTGGTGCTGGCCTGTGCGCAGTTGCGCTGGTTTCCTGGATGCCACTTGTGCTGCTGCCGCTCATGAAGCATCAGGGATGGGATTGCCTGAACTTGGTTTAATGTGTTCACACCCAAAGCATGAAGCGTGGCCAGAGCCGGAGATGAGACACCGCTTACATAAGTGAGAAGAGACCCAGAATAGCAGCAATAGAAGGGAACAGGCACCAACACGCCTCTTTGCCCTCAAGGGAAACAGTGTGCTCCTCCTTGGCCACTTGGTAGATGGGAGAAGCAGGGTTACCTTATAGGGAGACCAGCCTGAGCTCCGCTTCGACCTTTGAGTTCATCTCTTGCAGCTTCCTGGGCAGTAGCGTTTGCCTCTTCCTGTATTTCAACAGAATCATAGGGTCACGACCATGGAATGGGTTGGGTTGAAGGGACCTTAAAGCTCATCCAGTTCCAATGACCTGCCATGGGCAGGGACACCTTCCACTGGAGCAGGGTGCTCTGAGCCCCATCCAACCTGGCCTTGAGCACTGCCAGGGATGGAGCATCCAAACCTTCTCCATTCAACCCATCCCAGTGTCCCAGCACCCTCACAGGGAAGAGCTTCCTTATCTCCAACCTGAACTCCCCCTGTTCCAGCCTGAACCCATCACCCCTTGTCCCATCGCTCCAGCCCCTGCTGCAGGTCCCTCTCCAGCATCCTTGTAGCCCCTTGCACCAACAGCTCCATGTCCTTATGCTGAGGGCCCCAGCCCCGCACCCAGTGCTGCAAGTAAGGAGCAAACTTGTCTTGGGCCAGGCTCTGTACTGAGGGACTTTTGTCTGTCCCTTCACCTCGCAGTGAGACAACCCTTCCCTCCATCCGTATCTCCATCATGGGCCTGCATCTCCCTCATCCACAAAGATCCCAACCCTATGGACACCTCTAATACAAAAATGGGTGCTGTGGCGTGTTTCTGCTACTGGTGTGATGGAAGAGCAAGATGCCACAGGGCTTGCGCTGGAGATGCACAACCGCAGGGGCTCCCTTTGCTCCCTTTGTGCTTCCTTTCCATCTCCTGAGCCGCGTCCACTCCAGCTTTCCTGGTTTCCCAGTGGGAGAGCAGCGCTCGGCTTTATCTCTGCCGCGTTTACCATGGCCCGTGGGGTTTGCCGTCACGTTCCTGTGTTAGAGCGGAGCGAGTGGCTATCGAGAAGCCATCGGCACGCCCGGAACCTGCTTCCCCCTCCGGGCGCTGGGTGAAAGCAGGTTCCTACCATGCCATAAACCAGCAGCCTGTGGAAAAACACCCGGAGCAGGGAGAGCATCCCCGGTGCGCTGCAGGGCTCCGGCTGTGCTGGGCTCTGCGAGAGAAATAACCCCCTGCGACCTGGGGGAGTCGGGGAATGATTTGGGATGAAGGGAGCTTAAAGCTCATCCAGCTCCAACCCCCTGCCATGGGCAGGGACACCTTCCACTAGAGCAGGGTGCTCCAAGCCCCATCCAACCCGGCCTTGAGCACTGCCAGGGATGGGGCATCCAAACCTTCTCCATCCAACCCATCCCAGTGTCCCAGCACCCTCACAGGGAAGAGCTTACTTATCTCCAACCTGAACTCCCCCTGCTCCAGCCTGAACCCATCACCCCTTGTCCCATCGCTCCAGCCCCTGCTGCAGGTCCCTCTTCAGCATCCCTGTACCCCCCTTCAGGCACTGGAAGCTGCTCTGAGGTCCCCACGCAGCTTCTCTGCTCCAGCCCCGGTGTTCTCAGCCTGGCTCCTATGGGAGCTGCTCCAGCCTCTGAGCATCCTCGTGGCCTCCTCTGGCCTTGCTCCAACAGCTCCATGGCCTTTTCATGCTGAGGACCTCAGCGCTGCAGTGCTGCAAGTGGGGTCTCACAGAGCAGAGCAGAGGGGCAGGATCCCCTCCCTGAGCTGCTGCTCCTACCCTGGGGGGGTCCTGGGCTCAAGCACCCCCTGACCTTAGTGAATCCTTCTGCTTTTGAGCCCCTCCTTGAGCACTGGTGCAGTAACGTGGGACCAGTTCCCCTACCACAGCCCTTAGCAAGTGGCTCTCACCAGCGCTGGGGATCTTGGCTCAGGCGCTGCTGAGATGCAGCCTTGATGCCACCAAGCCAGGAAGTGCCTCGGAAGGGAGCCGACTCTGTGCATCTCCATTCCTGCACTGGTGAGGTGCCAACGAAAGCACCTGGGGTGCTCCATCTACCCTGGACCTCAATGCTCTAAACCCGTTCAGAGGTGTTTGTGTTGGTCCCACCTTGAGACTGCCTTTTGCAACGATGCAGAAGCAGCTTCAGTGACAGGTAATAACTGACTTGATTCCCACCCAATATCAGCCACGGTGTTTGCAATCCAAACAGGGCAGCAAAGCCCTGACACTTACCTGGAGACTCCTCTCCTGCATCAATGCTCCGCGCTTGGCTTTGCCTCCCTAAGCTCCTCTTTTCCTCCTCTTTGCAGTGCTGTTTTCTTTGTGACCTACTTGATCCTCGCTTGCTGCTCTGGGCCCAGGTAAAACCTTTTCCTTTTGGCTTTCATACAGCGAAGGATGAGTTTCCCTCTTGTTTCAAGCATCCCCAGCAACACCAGAGATGCAGGGTCAGGCTGACCCGGTCCCACTGTAGTGGTGACGGTGGGAGCTGTATTTCCAGCCTGATGCGGTCGTGGGATGCTGCAGCAGGGCATGAAAAGCTGAACTTAGGTTGCATCCCTGTGGAGCTCTGAATGCTCATTGAATCCTCTGCATCCTACTGCAGAGGATGCTCTTTGCTCTCCATGGAGCAGGGCACTTATCACAGGGACATCCCTTATCACAGGGGCATCCCTTATCACAGGGGTGTGATGGTCTCTTGGTCTAGGAGCACCCCAGACCCCCTCTGGTCCCCACCAGGATGACCGTCCCCTCGCACCAGCCCTGCCACAGCCCCTTCTGTTGTGCTACCCCTGCTCCCCTGACCAGTTCCTTCCCTTGCAGGAGGTATTTCCCATGGAATCTCATCCTGTTGAGCATCTTTGTAAGTAGCACGTGTGGACCACGTCTGCCCTGCCCCTGCCCCCAGCCTGGCTCCGAGCGGGAGAGACGATCCATACGGATTCCTGCAGAGAGCAGGAATTTCATCCCCTCCTTGCCCTGCACTTGGGAGCTGTGATTGAGCTGGGTTGTCCAGTGGTGGGAAGTGGGGTAGGTGCTGGCATCCTGTACAAGAGGGGTAGAATCATAGAATAAGCTGGGTTGGAAAGGACCTTTAAGACGATCAAGTCCAACCATTACCCCAGGAAAGAGGGATGGAGAAGGTGGCCTGCCCTTATTTTAACCTGCCCCATGGACATCAATCACTGGAGGATTAGGAACTCTGTGGAAACTGCTCCTCTGGAGCACGTGTGAGGTTTCACTGCCCTTATCTCTGTACCTGGAGCATCTTCTCTGTTCTGTGTCTCTTTCTGGGATAAGAATGCAGAAGTAACGTGGTTCTTTTCCCCTCCCAGACTCTCTCCATGGCCTATCTCACTGGGATGCTCTCCAGGTAGGTTGAGCACAGGTCTCTGCATGCTTCTGGTCCTGTGCCCTGCAGAAAAGCCTTCCCTATGCCTGAAATAGATGGGTCGCTGCTGCCTGGAGCTCTTCCAAAGCCTGAGCTTCCCTATTGGAAATGATCTTAAAGCCAAGACCTGTGGTGGCATCCCCGTCCCTGTCACAGCCGAAGCACACCCAGCTCCGGCTATGCTAAACCCTGCAGGAGAGCGCTGGAGAGCCAGGGACAAGGCGGACCCTGCATGGATGGGCTCTAGGCCACCACATTCCCTGTGGTCTCCCTTTTCACACTCAAGCACATGGGGCTGCAGTGGCACACGGAGACCTGTTCCAGCACATTCAGGGTTCCTGTCCCCTTGCTCCCTTGTGCCTGCGTTGTCCCTGTTACAACAGGGCCAGGCTCAGCCCCGGCTCACGTGGGGCCGTGGTGACGCAGCAGATGAGCCAGGGGGTGGTGATGGATCCGTGCTGGGACAAAGAGAGCAGCAGCTTCAGCAGCCATGGGGGGAAAGTGCCAGTGATGCTGCTCGCGACTCACACCGAAAGGGTGATGGAGACTGCCTTTCCCTAGGGCTGAGCACCCAAACCAGTGCTCAGGCACTCAAACCAGCTCTCCCCGTTCAAATCCCTCCTTTTCCAAGCGCATCCGTAGCGTACCGGTGGTTGCAGCTTTCCCACTGCGCTGCACTGATATTTGCCATTCTATTTTCATTCCCTCCCCGTCTGAATCCTCCCCCCTTCTCCATCTGTCCATGCACAGGGAGCTGTTTACAGCCCGTCCCCATCTCTGCTGCTCCTGAGCTCCAGACGTGCCTCCTGCCCACCCTCCTTGTTTCAAGCAGGAGGAAAACCCCGCTACTCTCTTTGCGGTGTTCCCTGCTCCTCCCTTTATACATTAAAGGGGGACATTGACCATGTCAGTGCTATTTGTGCCCCTGGGATGCGCTTTCCTTGCCCATCTCTGCTGCGCTGCTGTTGTAACCCCTCTTTGCCCATGTCCCTGTTGATCTGGCAGTTACTACAACACCAAGTCCGTCCTCCTGTGCCTGGGGATCACAGCCTTGGTGTGTCTGTCCGTTGTGATCTTCAGCTTCCAGACCAAGGTGAGACTGTGCTGCTCAGCCCCTCCGGGAGCAGCAGCTCACACAGGCTCAGGCAGTGCTGGGGTCTATAGGGTTCTGGATACAGGAGCAATCTGAGGGATGCTGGGGTGGAAAGTGGAGGTTATGGAGTATGAGGGGTGAGGGATGTGCCAGGGCATAGATGGGGCTGGAATGGGGGGGGGGGGGGGGGTTAGGCTGTGGGGTACAGAAGGCACAAACATGGGCTTCTGGAGCTGAGCTAAGTGATGAGGACTGAGCCCTTGCCCGTGGCAGTAAAAGGGGAATGGAAAGTGTTTGGCTCTGTGTGCCATAGAATCACAGCACGGTTTGGATTGAAGGGACCTCAAGATCATCCAGTTCCAGCCCACCCAACCCATCACCCCTTGTCCCATCGCTCCAGCCCCTGCTGCAGGTCCCTCTCCAGCATCCTTGTAGCCCCCTTCAGATACTGGAAGCTGCTCCGAGCTCTCCACGCAGCTTCGCTCCTGAAGGCCGGTGCTGGGCTCTAGGTGCAGGTGAAGCAGGATGGGTTTGCTGCTGGAGGTCCCTCCCTATGGCCCTGGGGGGGTTTGGGTCCCCTCAACTGCCCCATTTCATCGCTCTGCCCCTCTAATGTGCTGCTCTTCACCCCCACAGTTTGACTTCACCTCCTACCAGGGGGTGCTTTTCGTGATGCTCATGGTCCTCTTCTTCGGTGGCATTATCCTGGCCGTGATACTGCCCTACCAATACGTGAGTAACGAGCTGTGCCCTCCATCCCCCCCACCAGTGCCACCACCCTGGTGTGAGGCTGGAGCTGAGCTGCCTAAAGCAGGGCCTGGATGGAGAGGGGGGTCCCAGTGCAGAAGGAACAGGCGGTTGTTGTACAGTCGGATGTCCTACAAGGACAGCACTGGGCTGGGGCTTCTGTCCTGGAGCTGTGTAGTGACCCTATGGCACATCCCATCCCAGTGCCTCAGTTTCCCCTCCAGTAACACCAGTGTAATGAGCACGTTAAAGCATTGTCCTGCCCCATGGGGGGCTCTTGCTCTGCATTCAGGGCAGCACAGGTGCCATGGGGTATCTGTCTGTCTGTCCAGACCTGGCTGTGTGCACACCACACAAGCTCATGGATAAGCACCTGTGAGGGTGATGATGGGTCCTGGGGAAGAGTGACCCCCTTAATGCTCTTCCCACTGCTCTTACATGGGTCCATCCCCTTCCTATGGCCCCGCTGGTCACTGCTGGCATTGGCTGTGCTTGTGACTCCATTGCGTTGCATCGGGAGCTGGTTGTGACCACACCTGATAGAGGCATTGCCGTGCCAGGACGGGGTGTCTGGTCTCCATCCAGGAGTGCCCCATTGTGTGAGCTGTCACACGGAGACGGTGGCGAAAGAGGGAAGGTGTGCGGGGCTGTGCAGCCGCCATCAATCACCCCCAGCTGCAGGCACCCAGCTTCCATCACAACCGGCCTTTAAATCACCTCCACATCCCTGCCATCTCACTTGGCTTTTCCAGGCGCCTGAGTCACGCTTTAAGGACCAGACCTGCACAGACACTCCCTGATGCTTGCCCCTGCGGTCGCTCTGCTGATGGACTTGGGGTTCCAGGCTGGGGAGCTTGGGTTCTGGTTGTCTTGGTTGGAGATGCACCTCTCCCCCTGTGTAAACGTGCGGGTGAAGCAGGTCCCAGCGCCAAGCCGCTGCCATTAAGCTGTTGAGACAACTGCTCTTTATCTTGCAGTGTCAAGATAAGCATAGCTCGGGGCAGGCTTGTAATGAGCTTGTCTCTGAGGAGCAGGCTGCGAGCTGGGGTTGAATCAGCTCCATGCGGGCGCCTCCTCCATCAGCGCTGCTGTGCCGCAGCGGGAGCGATGCTCCTCATCCCGGTGGCTTCCCCGCTGGGGCTCCAGCACTTGGGACACCTTGAAGCTGGAGTTGGAGCTGGGTCTGGCTCTTGCAAGTGTTTCCGTGCTGCTTCCGACGGGCTCAGCCTTGTCGGGGTAACAAACACCTTGTGGAGCTGCCGCAAAAGGTGTTTCCATCAGGATAGGGCCAGGAGTTTCTCACAGGGACATGGGGCGAAGGAGGCTCTTTAGAAACCCAAACGGACACCGAGGCCGTAGTGAGAGGGGAAACTGAGGCACGGTGACGTGTGCTTTGCCACAGGAACATCCACCATAGGAGCTGTGCAAGTGATGCGAGTCCATCCCGGGCTATCAGAGCCCTTTCCCTCCCTTGTATCGTCCCCGTTAGAGCTCAGCCCTCTCCTGTGCATGTCCTCATGGAGCAGTTTCCCCCCAGGCACTGACTGATGGATTCCTCGCCTTTAGGTCCCTTGGCTCCATGCGATCTACGCTCTGCTCGGTGCCGTTATCTTCACTATGGTAAGTGGGAATGCGCTGGCAGGGGAAGCAGCAGGATCGTGTGCTTTTAGCCTGGAAGGGGAAGAGGGGAGTGTTGGCATTGCAGAGCTCCGGAGTAATTGCGGTGACCTCAGCCCCGTCCCGAGGTGGTGGTGTACGTGACAGCAGTGGTGCAGAGTGTGGTGCCATTGGCAAGCCTGTGCTCCGTGTGCAGTGCAAGGTGTGAACAGAAAACACCATAGATCCAGGGTAAAAAGGAGACGGAAAAGCGGGGACCAAGCTGCGGCAGAGCAGTGGGAGCCGGGATGCGGGGTTCGGAGGAAGCAAAGTCAATTGGAGGCGGTGGAGCGGGAGCAAGCCAAGGATTGGGGATGAGTTGGACCAGCAGGAAGCCAGCGGGAGGCCATGGTTTGGGTTTCAGGTTCATTGCAGGCAGGGAAAGCCCTGAAGCCAGGCAGCTCCTTCAAGGACCATTGAACAGGCTCCATTGCTCCTCATTGCTCCCCGTTGGTCCCTCCTGCGAGGGTCCTCCCGGAGCAAGTCCCGGCAGTGCCGTGCTTGCACCCAGCGATGGGAGGTGTCTGGGAAGATGCTCGGTGTTACCCGGAGGTTGGAGGGGGGGGGGTCAGGAGGAGGCTGCCTTGGGCTTCAAGGCGGTGCCCATTGGGCACGTGGTGAATAAGAGCAGTTGAGCAATTGCATTTATGAGCTATAAAAGTCATCGCAAGGGAGCTCGGCTGCTCCTGCCGTGATTCACGGCTCAGGACCGCTCCATAAAGTACAAGTGGGCTCAACATCATCTAATTACCCCATAAACTTCAGGCAGGACCTGGCAAGGAACCTTCAGCCCAGCCTGATGGTGTCTGCGGAGATCAGTTGTGATTTATGGCTGGGGAGGGCAGAGGTGCCGCTTGACCCCAGGCCATGGCGAAGGTGCCAGCCCTGGAGGGCTCTGTCAAGGTGTTTGCCGCTGAGCGAAGGGGAGATGGGAGAAGATGCTGGGCTTAAAGCGATGCCACGAGGCGCAGGGCTTTGATCCCAGCTTTGAGCCCGTGCTGGTTTCAATGCGCCAAGCGCTCGGCGGTGCTTGGTGTTAAATCCCCTTGGGATCTGGGGTTTCCTGTTCTTATTGTCCTGGTGGTGCGATGTTGGGTCCAGGCCACCTTATTGTGTGGCAGCTTCTGAAGTGAGGAAGTCGGGAATAACAAGTCGTAGGAACAGGGGGAACAATTCCGGAGCTGATGCTGGGCCACACTGGGATGGATGAAGCATGAAGGAAAAGGCCTGGAGTGACAATTGGGCTCCGGCTTCGAGTGTTAAGAAACGAAGGAAGGGGAAAGTTGCAGCTTGTTCAGTGCCTTGTTCGGAGCCTTTAAACTGCAGCTACAGCCCATAAGAGGTGGCTGCGTCTTCCCCTTGGGTGCAGTGAAGCAACTGGGGGAAGTCCTCTGTGCTCTCACCTCCCTGTGCCAAACCTCCATGTAACTGCGCTGCCTTTCCCCCGCTCTCCTCCCAGTTCCTGGCATTCGATACCCAGATGCTGATGGGGAACCGCCGGTACTCGCTCAGCCCCGAGGAATACGTCTTCGGAGCCCTCAACATCTACCTGGACATCATCTACATCTTCTCCTTCTTCCTCCAGTTCTTTGGCTCCAGCCAGGAGTGAGCGCAGCGCAGCAGCGGCTCTGCTGCCAAGATGCGAGCGTTTGAGGGAGAGTCCGAGCAGAGGGTTAAATCCAACCAAACGAAACCAAATCCCCCCTTTCTGGCCCAGCTCCATCCATGCAGCTGAGCAAAGCCCCTGCGATGCCCCTGCAGCTTGTACATACGCTGTTAGGTCTTTGTGAGCCAGAAAGCAAAGCAGGGCTTAAGTGTTCTGTGTCTTCTGCTCCCTCCATCCTCCTGAGCTCGAACCAGGCCAGAGGTCTGAGACCATGATCTTCTTCTCCATAGAGGCTGTGGGAGTCGTAATGGAACATTAAGGAGTAGGGAATTTTGCTAGGAAAAGCAGCTGAACGAAGGGGAAAGGCTCAGGGAATCCTTTCTCTCCTGAATCCATTGGGAGAGAGAGATTCCTGAGAGTGCCTGCTTTTAGGAATGCAGAGCATGGGATCACCTATGGATGCCCCAGCAAGCAGTCCTCCAGAAACAAAGGAACCTGCTGTTCAGGACGTGCGGTCTCTTTGGGGCCATTCCTCATTCCCCAAAGAAGGAATTCTTGTGTGTCCTTTGCTGTGGGGCTGGGAATGTCCTTTCCTTCCTTCCCGGGGGGGATAGCAGGATGTTAACTGATGTGGATTTGCCTCCCACCCAAGGGGACAGGGGTGTCAGTTCTGCCTGAGGAACCCGGGAGAGGTGGGATCCCATGGGAGGATTATCGGCAGCGATGGGAGGAGCTGATGTTCAGAGCCTGCAGATCCTAACGCGGGGAATGAGAGGCCGCATCCTGACACCCACCATACGGCTCTGATCCTTCCCAAACCACCTTGGTTGCGTGAGATCAATGCGTTTAAATGGTTACAATCCCCAGACCGGGGGGGCAATTCCTGCTGCCCCAAACCAAACCCCACCGACGCCTATTCCTCCTGCTCTGGCCCTTTCCCAGTTCTCCTATCCCAGACAGGGATGTCAGTGAGGGCACTGGTGGTAACTTTCCACCTTGCCCTTGCTCGCATTCCCCTCTTTGGGGGCTCAGCTGGCTAATGTCTAACCCTGCAGATAAGAAGCCTTTTGCTCTCATTCGAGACGCGATCCCTGCTGCTGATAGGAGCCCTATCTCCCATCGCCCGGGGAATGGCAAATGCGTCACGGAGCTGCCTCCAGCGCACTGGGGACGGGCTGAGCCCCAACGCTCCATCCCGCACGTTCCTCTGCCCCGGCTGCTCCCCTTCACATGTCGGATCCTGCGGCCACACGTGCTCCAGGCGCAGGAAAGTTACTGCACAGAGGGAGCTGCTTCACCCCCGTGGCCGCGCTCATGCAGGGGCACAGGAGACGCCTTCCCCTGTAGCTTCCTCCCCAAAGCAACGAGGAACCCAAATCCCAAGTGGTTTTAGGGAGAAAGGAGACTCCTTTGCATTGCGTTGCGCTGATTTTGCATTCCATGGCACTGGTTTTGCATTGCACTGATTTGGCATTGCACTGATTTGGCATTGCACTGATTTGGCATTGCATTGCACTGATTTTGCATTGCATTTCATTGATTGTGAATGGCATTGCACTGATTTTACATTGCTTTGCACTGATTTTGCGTTGCATTGCACCGGTTTGGCATTGCTTTGCACTGATCTGGCATTGCTTTGCACTGATTTTGCATTGCTTTGCACTGATTTTGAATTGCATTGCACTGATTTTACGTTGCATTTCATTGATTTTGAATGGCATTGCACTGACTTGGCATTGCTTTGCACAGATTTGGCATTGCATTGCACTGATTTGGCATTGCTTTGCACCGATTTGGCATTGCTTTGCCCTGATTTGGCATCGCATTGCACTGATTTGGTATTGCGTTGCATTGATTTCGTGATGCCCTGATTTCTGCAGAGCAAGACGCAGGTTGGATTGCTGAGCAGGCAGAACTGGGAGAGGGGACAGCATGGGAAGCACCTAAAAGTTGATGGAATAGGAGTTGAAAGTGGGAATTTTCTGGCTCAGACCCACGCAGACACCTCTGGAATCGCAGATTGTGGCCGCCTTGTGCTCGCAGCAAAAGGCCTTTGGGTATTCCAGCTTTCCAGCTCTTGAGGAGGGAGAATGGAGCGATGTGATGAGCTCTGCCTCTGACATGGTCCCAAACCTCCTCCTCTGGAGGACAACCCAGCCCAGAGCCCTGCAGCCCCCATGTGTGTACTGGGACCCCTCAGCCTGGCCCTGGGGAGGAGAACACGGAGCTGATCTCTGGATCTCTGGCTCTTTCCTTCTGCTGTGGAGGGATTTCGCTGCTGCTTCGTCCTGGCTTTGTGCTCTGGTGTGGGAAAAGCTTGCATGGAACCTGCTCCATCTCAGGCCACTCCAATGGGGATGGCTCCTGCCCCTCCATGCATGCATCCTGTGCCCTCTTCTCTTGCCTCCATCCAAGCCACTTCCTCCAAAAGCCCTTGGGCTGAGCAGTGAGTAACATGCTCAGGGAGGTGGAAGTCCTCACGAGGATGAGTAACACAGGATTAGGGGTGGGATGTAGCTTATGGGCACGTTCCTCTGGGTTCATCGCCCGTCCATGGAGGGGAGGTGCAGGGCTGCTTCTCTTCCTCCTGTGGATGTCCTTTACCTGCGCTCTGCCCCCTCTGGGCTCGGTGTCCCCTGCTCCTTGTGTCCGGTGAGCTCCTTGTAAATAGGGTTTTGTATTTTCTTGGGACATTGCTAATAAACTGGTGCAAAACTGCTGGTGCGAGGTTTCCTTGGAAGGAGGGGCTCAGATGATGCTTCATCCACTTAACATGGGACATAGAACCAAGGGCCTGCTATGATGCTTCATCCCCTTAACATGGGACATAGAACCAAGGGCCTGCTATGATGCTTCACCCCCTTAACATGGGACATAGAACCAAGGGCCTGCTATGATGCTTCATCCCCTTAACATGGGACATAGAACCAAGGGCCTGCTATGATGCTTCATCCCCTTAACATGGGACATAGAACCAAGGGCCTGCTATGATGCTTCACCCCCTTAACATGGGACATAGAACCAAGGGCCTGCTATGATGCTTCATCCCCTTAACATGGGACATAGAACCAAGAGCCTGCTATTATGGCCCCAAGTTCTAATGGAGACCATTAAAGGAGACCCCATTAAACCATTAAAGAAGATCAGGCTGCCCCTTCCTTCCTTACGGCCAAGGAACAAGCCTACACGAAGCAATCAGATGCCCCTGCCTCCAGCACAAGCATCGTGCGTGAGAAGTAGAATCATGGACTCAAGCAGGTTGGGAAAGACCAACCTCTTCTCCAGCCTGAACCCCCCCAGGTCCCTCAGCCATTCCCCATCACACTTGTGCTCCAGGCCCTGCACCAGCCCCTTGACTGCTTGGGCACAAGCTGCTCATGTTCAGCTCCATCAATCCGGGTCTTTCCCCATGAGCGGTTTCCAGCCACTCTTCCCCAAGCCTGGAGCGTTGCATGGGGTTGTTGTGTCCCAAGTGCAGGATGTGGCACTTTGCCTTGTTGAGCCTCATCCCATTGGCACAGCCCATGCCTTGGAGGCCTAAGCGCCGACGAGCATCCTGGGTGAGGATCCTGTTCTCTCTTTGGACTTAAGTGGCACAGGATGCAAACACCAGTAAGTGGGGATGAGCCAATTTTGTGGGCAACGATTGTGCTCAGAGGGCACATAGTGGAGCTCTGGAAAGCAACCTGGTGTACTACTGGGGTAGAGTGATGTACTGCTGAGGTGCTACTGATGTACTGATGGAGAGTGATGTGCTACTGATGTACTACTGATGTAGAGTGATGTACTCTGATGTAGTGATGTACTCCAGATTTACTACTGACATAGGGTGATGTACTACTGGTATAGAGTGATGTACTACTGGTGTAGCTTTCTCAACGGGAAGTCAATGGGGAAGAGAAATGCCTCCGGACAGCAATTCACCTGACCTAAAGGAAAGCCAGCACAGGGATGTGACAACTCCAACCTCTCTCCATCAGCTTAGGAGGGCCGGTTCTCTCCATGGAGAGAAATCCCAACTGCAGCACCTTGGTCCAATGCCCGGATGCAGGTGTGGGATTTGTTTCCTGAAGTACGGAATTCCGGGCTTCCCATCGCACAGCTGCAGGAGGAGGGATTTCTGCAGCAGGGAATGCTTTTCCCTGTGTTTTCCAGGGTAACGTTCTGCTGTGGGACAGGGGAAAAGTGTCATTTGGCTTAATAAAGGTGGGAGCAGCCCGAGCTCCTGGAATGTGGGATACGGGAAGGATACTGGAATAGAGGAAGGGATCGTGCTGTTTCCCATTCCCAGGACAGGAATTTGGGAGCCATAAATACAGCCAGGGTCAGAGCCCTGGAACCCCAGGAATTCCATGCTGGAGAAGGGGGATGCTTTTATTCAGTTTTCCCCATCTTTCTGCCATCCCCCCCTTTCCTTGCTTGAGGCATTTCAAAGGAGGAACTCTCACCCCTCTACAGGCGATCCCTGTGGATCCCTGTGGATTCCTTCTTGCTTCTCCCCCGGCAAAACCAAGCTGCAGAAGGGCCCCATTGAGGCAGGCGCCGTTCACCTGCATTCCTGAGCTCCTGGCGCCCTCTGCTCCTCATCCTGCGGACACAGAGCAGCAGGAATCCAGCTTCCGCGTCCCGAAAGCCTTCCCCATCCCAGCCCTTTCCTTCCTTTACCCAGGAGCTTTTCGTTTTGCTCTGCTGTAAAACCTCCTGCCTACGGGGGCCTGGGCAATTCCGTGCTTAAATGCAGCTTAAACAACACTTACAGGTTATCTTTATACACATCCGCATCGGTACACACAGACCTATAGAATTCGTTACAAACAGAGAACACCAGGCTGCCCCCAATGGCTCTTCCAGGGCTGAGGTGCCTATAGGGCCCCTTGTGGGGTGTATGGGGGTGTGTGGGGGGTGTCTATGGGTCAGTGGTTACGTATAGGACCCTCCAGTGGGGGTCTGTTTGGTGTCTATGGGTCAGTGATACGTATAGGACCCTCCAGTGTGGGTCTGTGGGGTGTCTGTGGGTCAGTGACACGTATAGGACCCTCCAGTGTGGGTCTGTGGGGTGTCTATGGGTCGGTGGTACGTACAGGACCCTCCAGTGGGGGTTTGTGGGGTGTATATGGGTCGGTGGTATGTCTAGGACCCTCCAGTGGGGGTCTGTGGGGTGTCTATGGGTCATGGGTACCTACAGGACCCTCCAGTGGGGGTCTGTGGGGTGTCTATGGGTCATGGGTACCTACAGGACCCTCCAGTGGGGGTCTGTGGGCTGTCTATGGGTCAGTGGTACCTACAGGACCCTCCATGGGGTTCTGTGGGTTCCGAGATCCGGGGCCCGGGTCCATCCGCCAGCCGCAGCGCTCCGGACCCTTCGGAACCGCTCGGTAGAGCCCGGCTCCGGTTGGTGCCGGCCGGCAGCGTTCCTTTTCTCCCTGCGCCGCTAGGGAGCGTCCGAGAGCACTCGGCGAGGTTCGGAGGGGCTCGGCTCCTCTCCGCTGGGCTCGGCAAGACTCGGGTGGGCTCGGCAGAGCTCGGCTGAACTCGGAGAGGCTTGGGTCGGTTCCTCTGGGCTCGGCAGAACTCGGGGGCGCTCGGCTGGGTTCGGCAGTTTTCGGCTACGCTCGGCAGGACTCGGCTGGGCTGGGCTGGGCCGCTGCTTCGGCGAAACTCGGCAGGACTCGGCTGGGTTCGACAGTATTCGTCTAATCTCGGAAGCACTCGGGTGGGCTCGGCAGGATCTCTCCCCCCCCCCCCCCCCCGGTACCAATACTCCCCCTTGTGACCACCCCATGAAAACACCCCACTTCTGCAACCGTGCAAATACCCCCTTGTGCCGCCCCCCCGGTGCAAATACCCCCTCCTTGTGCCCTCCCACTTCAAATACCCCCCCTTCGTACCCCTGCAGTGCAAATGCCCCGCTCTTATTCCCCCCACCCAGGGTTTGGAAGGGTCCAGCCCTGCCCGTGCCTCAGTTTCCCCTTGTTGGGGGGTGTTACCCCCATACTCACCGCAGCTGCAGGGGGGGGCCCCCCTCACTTGATGCTCAGCCGGGGGCGAGAGGAGGGGGGGCAGCACCGGGGCGGGGGGCAGCAGGGAGTGGGGTGACAGGGAGGGGGGCAGCAGGGGAGGGGGTGACAAGGTGGGGGGCAGCAGGGCGGGGGGTGACAGGGAGGGGGGCAGCAGGGGAGGGGGTGACAAGGTGGGGGGCAGCAGGGCGGGGGTTGACAGGGAGGGGGGCAGCAGGGCGGGGGGTGACAAGGTGGGGGGCAGCAGGGTGGGGGGTGACACTGGGGGCAGGTTTGGGGGGGGTGACAGGGCGGGGGGTGACACTGGGGGCAGGTTGGGGGGGGGCGGCACAGGGGATGGTGACAGGGAGGGGGGCAGCAGCAGGGGGGGGGGCAGCAGAGTGGGCAGCAGGGGGGAGGACACGGGGGGGGGGCAGCAGCAGGCAGGGGGGGGCCCCCCGCAGCGGTGGGGCCGGGGGCCTGGCCAGCCCAACCCCATGGTGGCACAGCCCCCCCTCCCTTGCCCCCCCCCCCCCCCAACCGCGGGGGATTAACGGCCCAAAGCCGCTGAGCTGTGGGGAGGGAGGGGGGGCCGCTCACGTGGCAGCACCCATGGGTGCGCGGTCATGGGGGGACACGGAGGACACTGGGGACAAAGGGGGGAGGGATAAGGGGGGGTGACACAGGGGGTCAGCAGGCTTTAGGAGGGGTTTTGGGGTGCCGCAGGGGTTGTGTGTACGTGTGTGTACATGTGTGTTCATGTGTGTGTGTATAGGGCACAATGCGTGTAGCACACACGTGTGTCTTGGCCGGCTGCGTGTGGGCACAGGGGTGACACGTGTGGCACCCGCAGCCTGTCCGTGGGGACTGGCGTGTGTGTGTAAGCGTGTCACCATGGACACGCCATGGGCTCCATCCCTGCCCTTGGTTGGTGAGTCATGGACATGTCTGAGCCGTGTCCATGAGATGTCCTTGCTGTGTTCGTGCCATGTCTATGTCATGTCCGTGCTGTGTCCATGCTGCGTTGGTGCTATGTACATGCCATATCCATGCCATGCCTGTGCCATGTTCGAGCCGTGTCCATTGCATGTCTGTTCTGTTAGTGTTCTGTGTCTGTTCCATGTCTGTTCCATGTCCATCCCATATTTGTTCCGTGCCCATTCTGTGTTTGTTCTGCACCCATTCCATGTCTGTTGCACGTCCATTCCGTGTCTGTTCCATGTTCGTTCCATGTCCATCCATGCCTGTTCCATGTCAGTGCCAGCATCATCCTGCGTGTGACACCCCGTAATGTCATGTGTGCAAGGCTGTGCAGCTCTGTGTAATGCCTTGCAAGCGCATGCACCCCATGGTGCAATGTCATGCGGTGACATGCAACACCGTGCAAGACCATGTAAGACCATGCAACACCGTGTAATGCCGTGCAGAGGAGGCCCCTCCCCTTGCAGGGCCCCCCCGGGGGTAGGAGGGGCAGGAATGCAGCCGGGCGGGTGTTGCTGGCATGGGCCTCGCACGCTGCACACGCCTGCACACGCCTGCACACGCCTGCGCACATGGGGACACGCCGTGGGGTGCGGTAGGGCCGGGCACATGCGTGTGTGATCACACACATGCAGCTGTGCATGTAACACTGTGCATGTGTGACACTGTCTCTGTGACACTGTCCATGTGTGACACTGTGCATGTGTGACACTGTGTGTGGCACTGTCCATGTGTGACACTGTGCGTGACACTGTCCATGTGTGACACTGTGCATGTGTGACACTGTGTGTGGCACTGTCCATGTGTGACACTGTGCATGTGTGACACTGTGTGTGGCACTGTCCATGTGTAACACTGTGCATGTGTGACACTGTGTGTGGCACTGTCCATGTGTAACACTGTGCATGTGTGACACTGTGCGTGACAGTATTTGTGACACTGTCCATTTGTGACACTGTCCATATGTAACACTATGCATGTGTGATGTTATCCATGTGTGACACTGTGCGTGACACTGTGTTTGTGACACTGTGTGTGACGCTGTCCATATGTAACACTGTAACAATGCATGTAACAAACATATGTATGTAACAAACAACAACATATGTATGTAACAAACAACAACATAAGTATGTAACAAACAAACATGTAACAAACAATGCATGTAACAAACATGTAACAATGCATGTGTGACCTTGTCCATATGTGACGCTGTCCATGTGTAACACTACACATGTGTGACACTATCCATGTGTGACACTGTGCGTGACGCTGTGTGTTTGTGACACTGTCCATGTGTGACACTGTCTATGACGCTGTCCGTGCGTGACACTGTCTATGACACTATCCATGTGTGACACTGTGTGTGACACTGTCTATGACGCTATCCATGTGTGACACTGTGCGTGACGCTGTCTATGACGCTATCCATGTGTGACGCTGTCTATGACGCTATCCATGTGTGACACTGTGCGTGACGCTGTCTATGACGCTATCCATGTGTGACGCTGTCTATGACGCTATCCATGTGTGACACTGTGCGTGACGCTGTCTATGACGCTATCCATGTGTGACGCGGTGCGTGTGACACAATGTGCGACACGATGTGAGTGTGAAGTGACACTGCGCGTGGCACGACATGTTCAGTGCGTGTGATGTGGTGTGACATGGGGTGTGCGTGCCACTGCATGACACGACGGGACACCCTGAGCGTGACACCGCGTGTCCCCGCCAGGCCCCGCCCTTCCTTAAGCCCCGCCCCTCCTTAAGCCCCGCCCCGTCACCGCAAGCCCCGCCCAGTGCCGGTCGCTGGGCCGGGGCCGGGGCCGCACCCGCGGGGTCCGGGTTCGGGGCCGGGGCCGGCTCCGTGTCCGGTGCCGTTGCTCCCGGGGCCGGTGGCTCGGTGCCCGCCGCCATGTTCGACTGCCTGGAGGCGCTGGCGGGGCCGCGGCGGCTGCACGACGTGACGAACCGCGGGGCCTGCGCGCTGCGCAAGGCGGGGTACGGGCCGCGCTGCGGGGCCCTGCCGCCCTTCGCCTGGCCGCCGCCCGCCCGCCGCGGTACGGGGGGGTCCGGGGGGGGGGGGGGGGGGAGCGATGTGGGGGGGGTTTGGGGGAGATGGGGGGGGGGGGGGGGGTCCCACACCCGGGGTCACCCCCGTTTTGGGGTCACCCCCGTTTTGGGGTTACCCGGACACCGCGTCTTGGGGGACCTCGGTATTGGAAGGGGGGGGGGGGGGGGTGTGGGTCCGGAACCCCATTGTGGGGGGGCAGCCGTGGGGGGGTGGTTTGGAGGCTGGGGGAGAGCCCATTTAGAGGCCCCCCCAATTGGGGTGGGGTGGTTGGACCCTATTTTGGGGCCTGCACACATTGGGGGGGGGGGGGGGGGGGGGATGTGGGGCTGAACACCCCATAGGGGCGGAGGGGGGGGGGGGGTGGCAGACACCCCCCTCGCAGTCGCTTCCCTCCCCCCAGTGTGGGTACAAACAGTTTGGGGGGGGCGGAAGCCCCCCAAATTGCCCCCGTTGTGGTCCGTCCCGTCCCCGTCTCCCCCCCCACATCCCAGGGAGCGGCCCCCCCCCCCCCCACCCCGTCCCGTCCCGTCCCGTCCCCCCCCCCCCGCTTCCAGCGCCCCGGCCCGACTGGTTCCAGTGCGGGGCTGCCGCACCCGCCCAGCGCTGCCAATGTGGCATTTAACCCCTGCGGGGCCGCCCCAAAACCGGCCCGGCCCCCCCCAGGGGGGGAACCAAGGGGGTGCTGGGGTCCCCCCCCCCTTCATCCGGGCATTGAGGGGGGGGAACAGCCGTCGGTTGTGGGGGGATTCCCTTTAACCCCCCCCAAATTAGGCACCGGTAGGGCTGGAGGGAGAGCAGTGATTGGAGGCCAGAACTAAGGAGGGTATGGGGGGTCCCCATTGCGTTGTCTGACACCCCCCCCCCCCAGGGGTATGTTCCCCCCCCCCCCCGGGTGGTTTTGGGGCGCTGTTATTGGCTGAGTGCCTCATTTGGGGTCAACCCCCCCCCAAATCCAACCTTGGCTTTGATGGGAAACTGAGGCACGGGGGGGGGGGGTGTTAACCTACTGCCCCCCCCTTACCTCCCTTTAACCACCCCCCGGTACCTTCTATGGGGCACCAACAGCACCCTGGGGGACGGGGTGGGGGGGGGAAGCAAACTGCCCCCAACTTGGGGTTCACCCCATATGGGTCTCAGAATGGGGGGGGGCACCCCCACTATGTCGCTGTGTGCTTCCCCCCCCCCCATCATTGCACAAGAGTCGTGCGAGGGGGTGTCACAGGGTGTGGTGCGTGGTTGTGGTTCCATTGCCGGGGGGGGGGGGGGAAGCAGGAATAAGGAAGGGGGGGGGGGGGCTGTTGATTTTGGGGGGGTTCCTGGTATATTTGTGTGTGCACACGCGTGTGCAAAGCGGGGGTGCCCGGGTGTTTGGCGTGTGTCATGTATGTATTTGCATGTATGCGCCCCCCCCCCCCCACCGCAGGCGTGTTCTGGAGCGCGCGGGCGGGCGGGGGCCGGAATTTCCTCAATTTCAGCAATTTTGGCTTTTTTTGTTGGGTTTCATAGAAAAACACTGACGAGAAACCCCGCCCCCCCCCGCCCCCCCCCCAACCCCCTCCTTCTGTAGGCTGCGGGGCCGGGGGGGGGGGGGGGCCGCACCGTGTGTGTACCCCCCCCTCACCACCACCCCAATGGGGACATTGATGTTGCCCCCCCAGCCCAACCATGGGATGGGATTTGGGGGGCACCAGAACTGGGTTTGGGGAGGTCTCAGGACCCCAAATCCCCAACACTTGGGGGTTGGGGGGGGGGTCTCGGCCCTCAAATGCCCCCAAACTGGTGTTGGGGGCTTTTGCCCCCCCCCAGAAAAACTTGGATTGGGGAATTCCAGACCCCAAATCCCCCCCCCCCCCAAAAAAAAAAGGGTTTGGAGGGGCCCTGGCCCCTCAAATACCCCAAAACTTGGGGTTTTGGGGGTCCCAGCATCCCAGATCCTCCAAAACTTGGGTTTACTGGGCCCCAGACCCCCAAATTCCTCAAGTCTGGGTTTGGGGGGGGGGTGTCCCAGCACATCAAAACCCCCAAAACCTGCTTTTGGGGGAGGGCTCAGCCCCCAAATGCCCCCAGGTTGGAATTCCAGTCCCCAGTACCCACAAAACCTGGTTTCGGGGGTGTCCCAGCCCCCCCCATCCTCTATAAACTGAGTTGGGGGGGGTCATTGGGAAGGGGGGCAAGGGGGGGGCTGGATAGCCCCCCCCCACACTTTGCCCTCTCATTGACCCCCTCTATCCCTTACCCCCTGTGTCTCCCCGCACGATGGATGCAGCTCCTTGGGTACCCCCCATTCCCCCCCCCACCATGGGTGTCCCCCTCTATCCCCCCCCAGCGTGCCTCAGTTTCCCCACCCCCCGTCAGCATCTCCCACTCTCGGGGGGGTTTAACGCCAGTTTGGGGGACCCGGAATGGGGTTTTGGGGTGCTCCTGACCCCCCCACCATGTGCCCCCCCCCCCCCAGCCGTGGAGACCCCAAGCCGCAGTGGGGAGGAGATGGTGCCCAGCTCGCCCTCGCCGCCCCCCCCGCCCCGCGTCTACAAGCCCTGCTTCGTCTGCAGCGACAAGTCCTCGGGGTACCACTATGGGGTCAGCTCCTGCGAGGGCTGCAAGGTGGGGTACAGGGGTTGTGGGGGGGGGGGGGGTATGGGGGGGAATGGGCACCTCTGGGACCCTATATGGGGAGTGGGGGACCCCCCCCCCCCCCTCGAACACATGGGAGGAGAGGGGAGCACCCAGTGCTGGGGAGCCCACCCAGGACCCATGATGGGAGTGGGGAACACCCATGGGGGGAATGGGGAGACCCTGGCACTGGGGGACCCCCCCCCTCCCCAATCCCATGGGGGGAGTGGGGAATCCCTGGGACCCATGGTGGGATTGGGACACCCCCAGGGTGCTGGGGACCCTGTGGGGGCACTGGGCACCCCTTGGAGATCCTGGGGAACCCCTGGGCATGGGGAGCCTGGTCAGTGGGCACTGGGGATGTTGGGGATGCCCCAGGGTGCCCCCCCCCCCAGTGATAGGGGTGGGCAGCCCATGGACCCTGTGGACCCATCCCTGGGGGCCTCGTTGGGGAGCTAAACCTGAGGATCCCAGTTGGGGGGTGCCTTAGGGCTCCCCAAGAGGTGCTTCCAGCCCCCCCTTTTCACACCCCCCCCACACCCCCCCTGTGCCCCCCCCCCAGGGCTTCTTCCGCCGCAGCATCCAGAAGAACATGGTGTACACGTGCCACCGGGACAAGAACTGCCAGATCAACAAGGTGACGCGCAACCGGTGCCAGTTCTGCCGCCTCCAGAAGTGCTTCGAGGTCGGCATGTCCAAGGAAGGTGCGGCCCAGGGCCTGGGGGGGGGTCCTTGGGTAGAGGGGGGGGGACACCCTGATCCATCCCATGTCCGTTGTCCCGTCCCCCCCCAACCCAAAGCATCCATATCCAGCGGCTACTCCATGGAGCTGGCCCCTCGCAATGGGGTGTTCCCTAGTTTGGGGGGGGGGTTTGGGACACCCCGCCTTTGGTGGGGGGGGGGGGTGTGTAGCGTGCCCCCCACCTTGTGGGGGGGCTTTGGGATCCCTTCCAGCCACATTGTGCTATATGTGGATATCCTGCTGGCGCATCCTGTGCCGGTGCAAAGGGGAGGGGGGGCAGGAAGCACTGCATGGGGAAGAGGTGGGGGCACCCCCAAACCTCCCCCTTGACCTCTCCCCCTGCCCCCCCAACTTCTCCCCACAGCCGTTCGCAATGACAGGAACAAGAAGAAGAAGGAGGTGAAGGAGGAGGCCACGGTTGAGAGCTACGAGCTGAGCCCCGAGCTGGAGGAGCTGGTGCAGAAGGTCAGCAAAGCCCATCAGGAGACCTTCCCCTCGCTGTGCCAGCTGGGCAAGTACACCATGGTGAGCACCAGGGGAGGCCCGGGGGGGGGGCACCCCACCAGCAGACCCATAACTACATCCCCATGTGTGTTTCACCCCCAAGGATGCGAGCGCTGAGCGCCGGGTGCAGCTGGACCCGGGGCTGTGGGACAAGTTCAGTGAGTTGGCCACCAAGTGCATCATCAAGATCGTGGAGTTCGCCAAGCGCCTGCCCGGCTTCACGGCGCTCAGCATGGCCGATCAGATCACCCTGCTCAAGGCAGCGTGCCTGGACATCCTGGTGAGGGGCTGGGGGGGGGCATAGAGAGGGGTTTGGGGGGGGAAGTGGGGGGCACATCCATCGTGATGGGTGTTCGTGTCAGCGACAGTGGGATGCACGCGCGCTCAGCGAAGTGGTGGTGGCACTGAGCTGCGTGGATGGGGCAGAGGGAAGGGATGGGATCCGGAGGGATCTGGATGCACCAAGAAACCTCCTGGAGCTCAACAGGGCCAAGGGCAAGGTTCTGCCCCTGGGTTGGGGCGATCCCAGGTGGGTTGGAGAAGTGATTCAGAGCAGCCTGAGAAGAGCTTGGGGCTGTTGGGTGAGGAGCTGCCCATGACCCGCGTTGAGCCCAGAACCCCCCCGTGTGCTGGGCTGCACCCCCAGAGCAGCAGCTCAGAGGGGGGGATCCTGCCCCTTTGCTGCACATTGGGGGACCCCCCCCCTGCCCCGCAGTCCTGATCCAGCTCTGGGGCATCAGCGCAAGAGGGATGTGGAGCTGTTGGAGCAAGGCCAGAGGGGGCCACGGAGATGCTGTGAGGGGTCCTTAGGGGGGAACCTGAGAGCAGCTCCAGTGCCTAAAGGGGCTGCAGGGAACCTGGAGAGGGGCTTGGGACAAGGGATGCAGGGATGGGACAAGGGGAATGGCTCGAACCTGCCCAAGGGGAGACTGAGCTGAGCTCTTAGGCAGAAGCTCTTCCCTGTGAGGGTGCTGAGGCGCTGGCACAGGGTGCCCAGAGAAGCTGTGGCTGCCCCATCCCTGGCAGTGCTCAAGGCCAGGTTGGACACAGGGGCTTGGAGCAAGCTGCTCCAGTGGAAGGGGTCCCTGGGTGATGTGAGCCCCTGACCCCCCCCCCCGCAGATGCTGCGGATCTGCACGCGCTACACCCCGGAGCAGGACACGATGACGTTCTCGGACGGGCTGACCCTGAACCGCACGCAGATGCACAACGCCGGGTTCGGGCCCCTCACGGACCTGGTGTTCGCCTTCGCCGGGCAGCTCCTGCCCCTGCAGATGGATGACACCGAGACCGGGCTGCTCAGTGCCATCTGCCTCATCTGCGGAGGTGACGGGGACACGGGGACATCCAGCCCGGGGCGGTGGGGACACAGGGGTCTGTGGGTCAGGAGGGAGCCAGGAGCATGGGGACCTCCAGGTCAGGGGGTAGCAGGAACGTGGGGACATGGGGATCTCTGGCCCGGGAGGTAGCAGGGATGTGGGGAAACGGGGACCTCTGGATGATGGGGCAGCAAGGACATAGGGAGCTGTGGATCGGGAGGATGTGGGACAAGGGGACCTCCAGGCCAGGACACAGCAGGGATATGGGAACCTCTGGATCAGGAGGAACTGGGGACAAGGGAATACCAGGAGCGTTGAGGATCAAGGGGCCAGAAGGTAGTGGGGATGTAGGGACATGGGATGTCCAGACCCAGCTGGGCATGTGGGGAAATGGGAACTTCTGGGGACCACAGGAACATTGGGACCTCAGGGCAGGAGGTAGCAGGGACATGGGGATGGAGGGACATGGGGACGGGGCACATCTGGCAGGCGGTAGCAGGGACGTGGGGACATTCGGGTCGGGAGATGGGAGGGCCATGGGGATGCAGGGACATCTGGGTCAGGAGGTGGAGGGACACGAGGACATGGGAACATCTGGATGATGCGGCATTGGGGACAAGGGGGATCCTGGGTCAGATGCCAGGGTGATGGAGCTGGAGGCCATGGGGACAGGGCACATCTGGGTCAGGAGGTGGAGGGACACGAGGACATGGGAACATCTGGATGATGCGGCATTGGGGACAAGGGGGATCCTGGGTCAGATGCCAGGGTGATGGAGCTGGAGGGCCATGGGGATGCAGGGACATCTGGGTCAGGAGGTGGAGGGACACGAGGACATGGGAACATCTGGATGATGCGGCATTGGGGACAAGGGGGATCCTGGGTCAGATGCCAGGGTGATGGAGCTGGAGGGACATGGGGACAGGGCACATCTGGGTCAGGCGGTGGAGGGACACGAGGACATGGGAACATCTGGATGATGTGGCATTGGGGACAAGGGGGATCCTGGGTCAGATGCCAGGGTGATGGAGCTGGAGGGCCATGGGGACAGGGCACATCTGGGTCAGGAGGTGGAGGGACACGAGGACATGGGAACATCTGGATGATGCGGCATTGGGGACAAGGGGGATCCTGGGTCAGATGCCAGGGTGATGGAGCTGGAGGGCCATGGGGACAGGGCACATCTGGGTCAGGAGGTGGAGGGACACGAGGACATGGGAACATCTGGATGATGCGGCATTGGGGACAATGGGGATCCTGGGTCAGATGCCAGGGTGATGGAGCTGGAGGGCCATGGGGACAGGGCACATCTGGCTCAGGCGGTACCTGGGATGCGGTGACTCGGGGACCGCTGTAGATGGCACCAGGGACACAGGCCGGGGGGGGGGTGTCTCTGGGGGCGCTGAGCCCGGTCTGTGTCCGTCCCCCCCCCGCAGACCGGCAGGACCTGGAGGAGCCCGAGCAGGTGGAGCGGCTGCAGGAGCCGCTGCTGGAGGCGCTCAAGGTGTACGCGCGGCGGCGGCGGCCGCGCCAGCCCCACATGTTCCCGAGGATGCTCATGAAGATCACGGACCTGCGCGGCATCAGCACCAAGGGTGCGCGGGGGGGGGGCACGGGGGGGGCTTGTGCAGGGGGGGCGGAGCTCTATAGGGGGGAGCGATGCTCATAGGGGCTTGTGCAGGGGGTGGGGAGCTCTATAGGGGGGAGCGATGCTCATAGGGGCTTGTGCAGGGGTGGGGAGCTCTATAGGGGGGAGCGATGCTCATAGGGGCTTGTGCAGGGGGTGGGGAGCTCTATAGGGGGGAGCGATGCTCATAGGGGCTTGTGCAGGGGGTGGGGAGCTCTATAGGGTGAGCTCTTTAGGGGGAAGCGATGCTCATAGGGGCTTGTGCATGGGGTGGGGAGCTCTATAGGGTGAGCTCTTTAGGGGGCAGTGATGCTCACAGGGGCTTATGCAGGGGGTGGGGAGCCCTATAGGGGGGAGCGATGCTCATAGGGGCTTGTGCATGGGGTGGGGAGCTCTATAGGGACAAGCTCTTTAGGGGGGAGCGATGCTCATAGGGGCTTGTGCATGGGGTGGGGAGCTCTATAGGGAGAAGCTCTATAGGGGGGAGTGATGCTCATAGGGGCTTGTGCATGGGGTGGGGAGCTCTGTAGGGACAAGCTCTTTAGGGGGGAGTGATGCTCATAGGGGCTTGTGCATGGGGTGGGGAGCTCTATAGGGTGAGCTCTTTAGGGGGGAGCGATGCTCATAGGGGCTTGTGCATGGGGTGGGGAGCTCTGTAGGGGGGAGCGATGCTCATAGGGGCTTGTGCAGGGGGTGGGGAGCTCTAGAGGGTGAGCTCTATAGGGGGGAGCGATGCTCATAGGGGCTTGTGCATGTGGTGGGGAGCTCTGTAGGGAGAAAGCTCAGCGGGGAGCACATAGAGGAAATGGGGTGCTCAGGGGGGCTTGTGCATGTAGTGGGGGGGTACTTGGGGCTTGTGCATGGGGTGCTCGAGGGGTGATGCTGGGGCGCACAGGGAAGCATTGGGTGGAACTCACATTA